>NC_050576.1:230318885-230598885 GCF_011100635.1 Trichosurus vulpecula
GAGGGGAGGAGAGGAGAGGATATGAGGAGAGGGAGTGCGAGGAGAGAGGAGAGGAGAGTAGGGACGAGGAGAGGAGAGTGAGGAGAGAGAGAGAGGAGGATGAGGGGAGGAGAGGAGAGGAGAGAGAGAGGAGAGGAGAGGAGAGGAGAGGAGAGGAGATTTGAGAAGAGAAGAGATGGGAGGGGAGGAGAGGATGAGGAGGCGGAGAGAGAGAGAGAGACGAGGGAGAGAGGAGAGAGAGAGAGAGAGAGAGAGAGAGAGAGAGAGAGAGACAGAGATCACCTTCTTATCTGGCCCAGGTTGGAAGGTCAGTGGCCACTCAAGGGACCAATCCTGCTATTGACCAACAAAGAAGCTTTGCCTTTCTCCATGACCTGAGTTCGTTCACCCCTCCTTACCGTCTGGTGTCCCCCTTCCCTTTTAGTGGGGTTTACCATGTTGGTTGAGATTTCATGCAGGTCTCTGATAGTCTTCAGCCCTACTCAGCCTCAGCTTCCTTTTCTGGAAATGGTGATAGTAATAGTACCTAGCCCACAGGATTGTTGTGAAAATGTGAAGTGGCTTGCAAATCTTACTTACAGTGCTAGTTATTATTAATTAAATATCATTATTAATAGTACAATTTAGTGACACAAAAATATTTTTTACTGTTGAATAAAGTGAGCTATTTTTTTAAAATATTGTTCATTACCACACCTCAAAGGCTATAAAACTGTGCATACCCTTTGATCAAACAAAACCACTGCTAGATCTGCAATCCAAAGACATAAAGGGGGAGGGAGGAAATGACCTATTTGTACAAAAATATTTATAGCAGCTCTTTTTGTGGTGGCTAAGAATTGGAAATCAAAGGGATGCCCATCAATTGGGGAATGGCTAAACAAGCCGTGGTATATAATTGTGATGGAATATTTTTGGTGTTATAAGAAGTGACAAGCAGGATGATTTCAGAAAAACTTGGAAAGGCTTACATGAATTGATGCAAAGTGAAATGAACAGAACCAGGAGAATGTTGTTATTAGATTTGGCAATTAAGAGATTATTGGTAACTTTTGAGGGAGCAGTTTCTGGCTTCTGACTTCATGATTCAACTGAAACTGCTCTCTCAAAAGTTACCAATAATCTCTTAATTGCCAAATCTAATGATTGTCTTTTCTCAATCCTTATCCTTCTTGACCTCTCTGAAATCTTTGATACTGTCTATCTTTCTATTCTTTATCCTTTCTTCTCTTTAGGTTTTCATGACAGTCACTACTGTCTCCTACTTCTCCTACTCTTCTAACTACTCTTTCCCAGGCTCCTTTGCTGGATTTCCATCCAGGTCACATCTTTTAATTATGGATGTCCCTCAGGGCTCTATATTGGTTGTCTTCTCCTTCTGTACTATTTCTGTTGGTGATTTTATTGGCTCACATGAATTCAATTATTTCTATGCTGATGATTTTTAAATCATTTTATCAAGCCCTAATCTCCCTGCTGACCTCCAGACTCTCATCTCTAACTGCCTATTGGGCATCTTAAACTTTAAACTTATAGACAGACATCTTCAACTTAAAAACTTCTAAACTGAATCATTATCTTTCCCCCCAAAAAAGTCCTCCCAACTACCCTCCCACCCTGTTCCTAACTTTCCTACTACTGTGGAAGGTAACACTATGCTTCCCACCACTCTGGCTCAAAAACTAGATGTCATGCTCAGTGCCAAACTCTCCCTCACCCCATATACTAATCCCTTGTCAAGTTCTGTTCTTTTTATGTTCGTGACATCCCTCTCATACATGTCTCTTCTCTTCTCTAACCCTGCCACCACCCTGGTGTAAGGCTTCATCATCTATGGTTGGTCTCCCTGACAGAAGTCTCTCCCCACTCCACTCCACCCTGAAATTGATCTTCCTAAAGTGTAAGTCTGACCACATCACTACCTTAATCTATCAACTCCAATGGCTTCACATTGCCTCCAAGATCAAATGTACAACTATTTTGTCCTTTAAAGCCTTTCACGACCTGACCCCTTTCTACCTTAGTATGTGTTAGGCACTGTGCTAAGCACTAGGGATACCAAGAAAGGCAAAAGGGATGGCCTCAAGGAGCTTGCAGTCTAACACAGGGAGACAACATGCAAACACTTATGTACAAACAGGATACATACAGGATAAATTAGAGATACCATTGGAGGGAAGGTATTAGTGTTAAACATGACTTTGGTTCAAGTTGTTTTTTAATTGTGTTTGACTCTCCATGACCCCATTTGGGGTTTCCTTGGCAAAGATCCTGGAGTGGTTTGCAATTTCCTTCTCCAGCTCATTTTACAGATGAGGAAACTGAGGCAAACAGGATTTAGTGACCTTGCCCAGATTCACACAGTTAGTAAGTATCTGCGGCTGGATTCAGACTCATGAAGATGAGTCTTACTGATTTGCAGCTCAGTGCTCTATCCACTGCACCACATAGCTACCCCTTAAGAGGATTTACTTAGACAAAATTGTGATTTAGCTCATGTTTTTCTTTATAAAACTGTGATTGTGGAGTCAGAGAGACCTGGATTCAGTTTTAACCATCGCTGTCTAGCTTACTAGCTGTATTATAGGAGTGATTCCTTTAAGGAATGCTTTAGATTACATAAATGTTGAAGATCCTCACAAATATGAATCTTATGTGATTCCATGTGGCCTTGAGCGAGGAACAACCTCTTTTATATCCCTCCCTCATCTGCAAAATCAGAATAGTAATACTTTCATCAACCATTTCATTGACAAAGCTGAATTGTTTTGTAGAAAATATGTTGTAACCTCAAAGTACCATAGATACATGAATTGTTCATGTTGAGTTCTCTTTTCTCCAGTAGGAATGCTCTGTCCCTAACTAGAATTCAGCCTGGATTATGTGAAATATCATGAACCCTGTTTTATAGTTATATCATTTTACCATCCACTATGTGAGGTTGCTAAAGTTCTAAGCACTGTGCCAAGTGGGTTAAACCGACATGATCCCTGTCCTCCAGATACTCAAAATCTAAGACAACAACATTGATGCAGCCACTTAAAGGATGCATGCAAAGCTTAAATGTCTGTTATCTTTATATGCCAGCCAAGAAAGGAGATCTATTGCACAAAGCAGGAGTTTGATGTTAAGTGGGGTTTATTCCCAACTCATCTAGTTAAGACTTTCAGAACACATTTCGGGTCTGTATTGTAACAATCACATGAAGTGGGGCAAACAATAACATTGTCAAGATGTATGACTGGCAAAGGAAGTAGGTTCATTGTTTAAGGAGATAAAGGTGGACGGTCTGCTTGCTGTATTAATACTCAGATGATGTCAAGATATTTAATGTTGGGTGGACTCCTTGTGGAAGTCCAATATGGGCAAAAGTCACATGGGATTAGCAAAGGTGGATGAGTTGCACCTCCACTGTGAGAGATAATGACCATATGCATTAAGCCACAAATCCATTGGAATATTAAAGTTACTTATGAAGTCAAGTCCTCACAGCTTAAAAAGAATTGTGTCAACCATAACAGCAGGAGAAGTTTCTCTACTTGGAGACTTCTGCCTATTGACTTTTAATCTTACTAATGGCTACAATGACAGCTGTGCTAGACTATTGAGACTTACTTGTAAAAAATTAACTACTGTACTCTTTGACAATGGATTTTTTTCTGATTGCATAAGCAATATTATTTATGCTAAATGTCAGAAGCTGCCTGAGCATGTATTTATCATCTTTGAATGCACAAGGAGTACTCCAGCTATGGAAGGTAGATGTCCAGTGGTTGTTTGTTTTGCTCTGATGGATGGACTAAGGATTTGATTGCTGTAGGTGCTCCTTCCAGCAAGGCAAATCAAAACCCCATATGTATCTCTTTTTCCTCTATGATTATCATGCATGTTTTCTCTTAAATTCTCTGTGGAGAACCTACCAAAAGTACTGAAGCACCTCTCCCCTGTTCTTTTTGTAACTTCACGCCAGGCATCTAGATGGCATGTGAATGGAGCACTGGGTATGGAACCGGAAGACCTGAGTTAAAATCTGGGCTCAAATACTTACCAACTGTGTAAACCTGGGTAAGTCACTTCCCTTCTACCTCAGTTTCCTCATCTATAAAGTGGGGATAATAATAATGCCTAACTCCCAGGGTTGTTGGGAGGAGCAAATAAGATGATAATTGTGAAGCACTTGGCACAATGCCCAGCACATAGTAAGTCCTACATAAATGTTAGCTATTTATTATTATTATCATACCAACATCACTCAGTCTGCTCACACGTCACCCTATAGCGTTGCTGCAACATCCATCCACCTCCCTTTTGTGCCATACGTATCCTTGATATCTTTTCCTTTACTTTTTCTTTCATTCTAAAGTCTCTGGATCTTGCTGTCAGTCCTGCTGCTGAATCCTCCTATATGTGTTTTATTCCCCAATTAGAACATGAGCCCCTTGAGAGTAGAAACTGCCTCGTTTTTTTACACGTCTTCCTAGAGCTTAACGCATCATTTGACAATCCTTCCATCCATCCATTCATTCATATTTGGTCTTTCATGCACAAGTCAACCTTACAAATATGCTGCAACTTGCCTCATGACCTTTCCACTGCTTTCTGGGTTATTTATAATCCTTTGAAGTTTTGAAGTTGTCACGTTCCAAAATTTACCATCATGTAGCATCACTGGGAAGATATTAATGCAAAAGAGGTGGAATTTTGTTTTGGTTGTAATCAGGGATTATAAAGAACACTGTGGATACCTGCAAATGGAAGAAATTCTTTGGAATGCTTGAGTATACATGAAGAACATAACCCAAGAGTCTCCTACTTCTGCATTTATGCTGCCTGACCAAGAGATCATATCACTGCATCCATACTGACTGAACCATATCATACCACTGCATCCATGATACCTAACTATGATGACAAAGCTCTGCATCCATGATACCTAACCATGTTAATTATGTTAACCTGACTCCATCCTCCCTCATCACATCTACAAACCAATTGCATATAATGGCTAACTTTGTCTGAGATGTACCAGTGAAATTCCTTTTGTTCCAACAGACTAACTCTTCAGCTGGTGGTTAATATCCTTCACAATCTGACTCCTGCCTACTTTCTTGGGCTTATTACCCATTAGTCCCATTTCCTCATTTTTCATTGCAGCCACTTTGGCCTTCTTGCTGTCACCTGACCTTGGTGCTCCATCTCTGACCTTGATGGATTTGCATAAGCCAACTTCCACCTCTAGGATTCACTCCTTCCTCACTTTTACTTCTTGGGATCCTAGACTTCCAGGTCATGTGCTATCTCCTACAGGAAGCTTTTTCAGATCCTTGGAGTAATTAGTGAATTCTCCACCTTCCTCAAATTAGCTTGGATGAATTTATCTGTTTCTGTGTTAGGTTCCCCGCCCCGCCCCCATAATAGAATGTAAACTCCTATAGGGCAGCCACTGTTTTTCTTTTCTCTTGAAACCCCAGAATAAGATCTTCTACAAAGTATGTGTTAAATAAAATATGTGTTGGCTTAGATTGCTTTCCTTCAATGCCCTGCCTCTGGCAGGTTTCTTTGAAAGGGCTATCACAATCATTAAGCCTCACCTCATCTCAAGAGGAAGCAAATGCTGGCTCTACCTGAGTTTTCTTTCACTGGGACTCCCTCCGCCCATGCTGCACACCCTGTAATTCTGACATTGACCCTTCTTCACTGTTTGACACAATTAACCACCCCTCCTTCTTTTTATTTTCTCCTCCTCTGGCTTCTGGGATGATGCTCTCATCAAATTCTCTTTCTGAATAGAGTAAATCCTTCACAGTAAATCCTACCTTGGACCTGCCTTATAGAGCTTAGAACTGAATCACGGAAACTGGTTAAATGGTAGTTCTGGAAAGCATCATAGATTATCTAATCCAGTCTTCTTATTTTACAGGTGAGGAAATTAAGACCAAGAGATAGGACAGTGATTTGCCTAAGGTTACAAGTCTAGTTAGTGAAAGAATCCAGACTCCAACCCAGGATCCCTAAGGCTGAGCCCAGAGCTCTTTCCAATATATAATATGCCTATCAAACTTGAGAGCACTCCTCACTGTTCCTCAAATATGTCCAGACTTTGTCCAACATGGACGCTATGCCTGGAATGCCCATTGCAAACTCTAATTGCCTTACCTCTCTGTGTTAAAAGCCAACTCATGTATGACGGCTTCCCAGACCTCATTTATGAATTCTCAGATCACATTGTTTCCACCTTTCTTACACGCTCACGATATCCTAACTTACAGCTTACAGGATCACGGATTTTGAGGGTAGGAGATACTACGGGTGTGCTGTTAAATATTTAGCAACTGCCTCTCCAGAAAAAAAAAGGCTAACATACTTTTAGGTTTAACCTGAATTATTAATATTTTATCCATCACTTTCTTAACTCTATGCAATCAACAAAACAATACATCAAGCCCCAGTTTGTAGGCTTTGCTGATTTCCCAGGTGTTAATGTTCACACTGAAAATTTAACCATTGGCAAGAGCTGGTAGGAGCTGGCACCAGCACACCGCTGGAAAATTTTCCATATTAAGAAGACCGAGACCCACAGAACTCAAGTGACCTTCCCAAGGTCACACACAAATAGGAAGTGGCAGAGACAAGATTTGAACATGAGCTTTCTAACTCCAAAGCCAGGGTTCATACTACTGTAGCAACAATTCAGCTAGTAGCTGCTGTGGGGGTGAAAGACCAACACAAGCCCAACAACAAGAATGCTGCCAGCACAGTTTCTTTTAATCAGCTTTACTAAGGAAAGCAACGTTAAGGGGTTAATAATCTTATTTCAATGCAACATACAAATATCATTCACTTAGTTCAGGGGAAAAAGCCAGCACCCTGAACTTCAGAGCAAATACAAACATATATTATAAACAGACCAAATACAATTCATAGTTACCAAAAAACCAATATCTGAGTTCAGGAGCTGAGGAGCTTATAACAATGGCTGGCCCAGAGTCATGCGCCTCTCCTCCTGTGACTCAGAGCTGCAAGGGAGAATGCCAGCCTCTGGGTTTATATATCTTGTTCAGGGTCAGAGGTGAGTCACATGCAACTCACCCACGTGACCTAAAAGCGGCACAAAAATGCAACTTAAACCCATGTGGTCTAAAAGCCTCTGATGTCACAAGCATGTCACTCACACCCATGTAAACAAAGCTTTCCCTTGAGGCAAGGAGGTCATCAAGGACTCCTAATTTAATCAAGGAAACAAAGGCCAAACTCTTCAAGGGCACTTGATTAAGTGTTAAAGGCTCATCTTAATTACCAATGCAACTACATGGTGTTTTATCTTCTGCCTTTAGTCATAGGCTCTTTCTGAGCAAGACCCATGCTTTCTTCCTTACGTGCCTGGCAGCAGAAACAGGGTGTCCTCATGGATATAGTGTAGGATATGAAGTCAAAAAGACACATGTTCCAATCCAACTTTAAACATGTGCTAGCTGTGTGACCCAAGGTAAGTAATTTCATCTCTGTGCCTCAGTTCTCTCATCTATAAATTGGAGCTATTCATGTTGTGTAGCACCTAGCTTGCAGGGCTGAGATGATATTCAGGGAAAAGTATTCGAACCTTTTGTCCCCATGCAATCATCAGCTATTATTATTAGCCTTGTAAGGAAGTGCTGCACAATACAGCTTTGGACAGTGGAATAGAAAGACATTTGCCGTTTTGTGGCTCAGCACCATTTGGTAGGACTGAGCAGTCTCTGCATGTTTCATTGAAACAACAACTCCCTGCCATGGGCAGTCTTTCCTGCTTGAATTCTGCCTCCCTCCTCCATATACTAAATAAATCCGAAGAAATATGTTACTAGGCTAGAGGTCATGAAATCTTTAAATAGCAGAATCTGTTATTATGGTATTTTTAAAAGTTATTAAAAGGGGATTTCTTCTCTTTAGTCTACTGTGTCTGCCCCATTTCCCTCTACTTCTCCCCATCTGTATTCTCTACAATAAACCTTCTTGGTAGATCACTACCATACATGCTCCATTGAAGGATGATACTCGGCAGACTCTAGTTTCAAGGCTTGCCTCCCCTGCCTGCCAATCTCCTTTTTTGTACAGAGGATAATTCCAGTTTGGATTGGTCTTTGCCATTTATTTGTGACTCTCCATCTCTGTCCATGGTGCCCAGACCTAGGAGGAATAGGGAAGCTCCATTTTTACGATCAGAAACTCTTCTTTCTCCAGACTATCTCCAACTTTAATGCCACCTGCCTGGCCAAGATAAAATATGATCAAGGAAAGAGAAAGACATTCTGCCCCCATTCAAAGCCTTGTTTTTATCTCGACCAATTATCAGTGCATGAACTAGTGCACTACAAATTTGGTTGTGTATCTCTTCTGTCATTGTTGTCTAATGTATCAAGGTCATATCAGAGACTGCTCTCCTAGGAAGAACCACTTCACATAACTCCTCCAAGATAATCCACTGCAATGCATTAATTGATTCAAATTCCCCATTTATTTTCTTGCCAATGTATCCCTGGTATTTTGAGTCCTGCCTTTCTCTATGCGACTTTCATGATTCACCTGGATTTGAGTGAGATTGCTGAACTTTTGGCTTTTATAAGAAGTTGGAGAGTTTCAATGCGACTTTAAACCTTTCCAATAACTACCATTGTCCTGAACTTTGACCCAAATATAAAGCATGTGTTCAACACCACATTGGCAGGCTTTTCTAGCAGCATTCCAGACAGCTATTACAGTCTGGCTCTTCTGGAAAAGGGGAGGGGGTTATTTGGATCAGAAAGTTTCCCTATAACAGCACATTCCCCCTGAAATATATGTCCAAGATAACATTTTATCTTCTTTTGGATCAGTAAAAATTTCCTTTGAACAGCAAAAAAAATCAGCAAAAATTTTATTTAATTTTTAAGTGTATGTAGCAGAGTTTGGGGTTGACCATACTTATGTATAGCCTAAATGGAATGGCCACCCCACAGCTTATTCATTCTTGTTATCCTAAATTCTAGAATAATCCTGGAGTATATTGGATTTTTTATTATTAATTATTAAAATTGCAACATCTGTTTCATTAATTAATTAATTCACTCTGAGCTCTCACCCAGTTTATTAAACATTTAATGAACTAAAGAAACATCTTTTCCTATAAGCAGTTGTGAATATTTATATAATCATGTTTATATAAATATATTTGTATATATTTAAAAATCTATAGTCTCCTAGGCTTAAATTAAACATCAAAGTTACCAGTGTTGCAAACAATAAAGCAGAGACCTAAAGAATAGACAAATTTCAGCTGTGAGAAAGATCACAACGAATCACCTCTAACTGTTGCTGATATTCTTGACTTCTTACTTCTGGACTACAGTTCCACTATTCAGCTTTCAGGATAGCTGCCCTTGTTTCTCAAGAATACTCTCCATATTGTTTCTTCGCAAGATAAGAATTAAAAGTTTGTCAGAAAAAAAATGTTCTCTTCATCCTCCATCTTGCTGCCCTCACTTGTTTCTCCTCAGCTATTATAGTTCCCAGGCTCTTGAGAATGACAGTTAAGTACCAGTTTCTCAAGAGAAGAGAAGATTTGTCCATATGACAACTCTTCATAGACTTGACAACAGCTCTCATTCCTTTCCCCTAGGTTTTCTCTTCTCCAAACTAAATATTCCTGGCTCTTTTGGCCAATCTTTATAGGCCGTGGTCTCAAGGCCCTTTATCATCCCGATTACCCACCTTTTGATATTTGCTGGCTTATCAATAGTCTTCCTAAAATGTGGTGCCTAGAACTCAAGAAAATATTCCACATAGGCCTGATCAAGGTGGAGTTGAACAGTACTATGACTTCCCTAGTTCTGGATATTACGCTTCTCTTAAAGGAATATAAGACTGCATTAGCTTTTCTGTGGATATCACCAGCTTACAGTACACTAAAACCATGAGATATTTCCAGTCAGACTTCTACATAGCTATACCTACTTTCTTGTACTTGAAGTATTGATATTTTTTTGTACCCAAGTGTAAGATTTTGCATTTCTTTTTATCCAATTTCACCTTGTCCCAATGTTCTAGTTTGCCAAGATTTTTTAAGGTCTTTCAAAACATCATCCTACATATTAGCCATCCCTATGCTCTATAATATACCCAACAAGTAGTCATTAAGACTTTGCTTGAAAATGTCTATTGCCTCCAGAGGCTGCCCCTTCCACTCTAGGTGGCTCCAATCATTAAGGCATTTGTTTTGCCAAGGTCGTGTAGGAATAGGTTGTATAAAAAGGGATCATTCCACAACTATGACCAATGAAATGTCTGAATGACCTTAAAGCAAAGAAACCAAGACTATGGAACAGAGAAGGCAGCTTATCTCCTCACCATTTGTAATGTTTAGAAACCCAAAGCAGAAATTGAAGAGCAAAGGATAGAGACATCAACATGGAAGGAATTACATGTAATGGGCTCTAAGGACTATCCTTGTCCTAGTCACATAGACAAGAAGAGAGATAGACAATTAGATTTGCCTCTACCTCTGTTCATTATGGTGCCATAGGTCATCATTTAACTACATCAGACCAGGAGATGTCTCACTGGGAAGTAAAAACACCTTCACGAGGTCAAACTGGCTGTGGAACAGATTTCTTTGCAGGAATCCATAAAAAGGGGGGAATAGATGAATGTGTACATGGTGTTATGTCTATGCTTAGGATCATGAATGTAAAGGTGGAAGGCATCTAGGAGGATCTGCAGACTAGAGAGGTTAAATTCCTTGCCTAGGCAGGACAGTGAGTCAATGGCAAAGCTATGATTCCAACCATGGGACTCTGACTCCAGATCTAGCCGTCTTTCCATTAGGCCACATTGGTTCCTGAGAGAAGCCCAACATTTCACCACAAACATACTTTGAAGGCCAGATGGACTGATCATGCGTTTCAGTTCAGGCTCTGTCTCAACCCAACCAAAGCAAGCAGACTTTCAGTAAATATTTGTTAATGGATTTGCATTGGGGTATAGTAGAACATTTCCTGAGTTAGAAAGTCAAGAGACCAGTGCCCCAGTTCAAGTTCTGCCACAAGCTAGTTGAGTAATAAGTTTTGCATTGTTCTCATTCATACAGGGTTACAATCTCAAACTCACTTTTGTGCCAAGGGACGAGAGATGACACTAGCCACAAACCTGGCAGCTGAAAGAGAGGTTAACAGATATCTGAATTTCCATAGCTTAATTACCGCAATTATTTAAAAGCTTTGGGTCATAAACACAATAGTCAATTTTATCATGCGGGAAATGGCAACATTTTCCTTCATTTCAAGGCCAAGGTATCTCTCTCTTTTTTTAAAGAACTGTATTATATCCAAAGGGCAGAAACTTCATTCACTCTTTCATCTACTATTTATTAATTGCTTATTTCACAAGAATTATAAATAGCATCGGGGGTACCTTTTTTGCTGACATGCAAAGTGCCTTCAAGTGAACTTTAAAATCATTCAATCAGGATGCATTTATTAAGCATATGTCATGTGCCAGACATTGTGCTTTGAGAGTACAATGACAAAAATAAAACATTATCTGTCCTCAAGAATGTTATGTTTCTTAGGGAAAAGCACATGCAACATGTCTACATACAAGTCTACACAAAATATCTGAAAGATAAATGGGGTAATTTCGAGGGAAGCACTAGCAGCTGGGCAAGAGAATTAAGAGCTTAGGGCTGAGATTTGAGTGTCGTCCAGTTATCCAATCCAATTCAAGACACTCATTAAGCATCTTGCTACATGTTACAAGCATGCAAACACAGGATGAAAAATAGTGCCTCTCCTCAAGGAATTTATATTCTACAGGGAGATTATCCATTTGTATAAACATATCCATGGATATTCAAGGAGAGAGAGAACAAGGGGACCAGGAGGCCAGGAAAGGCTGACCACGTAAGGCAGCTCTTGAGCTAAGCTGGGAGCTCTTGTGCTCAGTGCCTAGCCCAGTGCCTCCAGTATAATGGGTATGTTATAAGTGCTTTTCCGTGGAATGATGAGCTCAAAGACTCCTCTCCTGTCCCTGGGACACAGACTTCTGTGGTTCCACCTCCTCTCCATAGCAGAGCATGAGGAGACCCCAATCATCAAGGGCCTCATGTAGGGAGCTGCTTCTGAGCTGAGCTCTGAAGAGAACTGAAGATTGAAAGAGGGAAGAGTGAGTAAGAACATCAGCTCAAAGGCACAGGGGTGAGAGGGAATACCAAATGCAAGCACAACAAGAAGGCTAATTTGGCCAAGATATAGAGCATGTGAAGGGGATCAATGTACAAGAAAGCTGAGAAGGTGGGCTGCAGCTAGGTTGTGAGAGGCTTTCAGTTGAGGAGTTTGTATTTTTTTTGTAGGGGCAATAGGGAGCCATAGGGCAGCTGGGTGGCACCATAGTGTACAGAGCACCAGGCCTGACATCAGGAAGACTCATCTTCATGAGTTCAAGTCTGGCTTCAGACACTTGCCGCTGTGTGACCCTGGGCAAGTCATTTAACCCAGTTTGCCTCAGCTACTTATCTGTAAAATGATCTGGAGAAGGAAATGGCAAACTACTCCAGTATCTTTGCCAAGGAAACCCCACATGGGCCACAAAATGTTGGACACAAACTGAAAAATGATTTAACAACAACAATAATATTGAGCCACTATAGTGACTCTGGCTCTCATGGGCAAATTTGTATGTTATGTAAATTAAAATGGGAGCAGTGTGGGGAATGAATTGGGAAGAGGGAAATTGTGAAAAGTAGGAGTCCAAAGGAGAGACTTCTGCAATAGCCCAAGTAAGAGAGGATAAAGGTCTGAACGATGGTGGTGACTATGAATCAAGAGAAGAGTATGGATTTCAGATTTGTTATGGGAAGGATGTAGAAGAGGAAACAAATGATATAAAGCAGAAGTGGTTGGAGGAGTAGGAGGATACACAGATTTTAGGGCCCATGAAACTAATTCTTGGGAGCTGGTGACCTAATGAGCCAATAGCCTCCATTGTGAATCTGGGAAAATTGTTTAACATCTCCAGATCCATCTCATTTGTAAAAATAGGGGGAATTTAACTTCTAAGGAGTAGTTCCCCTTTGCCCCCATATTGATGCACTCACAGGACTAGCCTTCTTCCTGTTCCTCATACATAAAACTCCATCCCCTGTCTCCATGCCCTTTGTATGGGCCATCCTTCATTCTTGGAATGTACTTTTTCCTTCCCTGTATCTCTTAGAATTCTTACCTTCCTTCAAAGCATATCCCCAAGCACCCTTTCCTATATGGTGCCTTTCCCCATCCTTTTAGCTGCTTATATCTCCCCACCAAATAACTTTGGAGTTATTCTCTAAACATATTTTATAAACTTATATAACATGCATGCTGTGGCTTACTTTCCCAAATCCAAGCCACTTCCTTATATCTCCCCTCAGGGTTCTAGAATAAACTGAAGGCTTGGGGTGGTCTCTTTAATATCATTGGCTTGAGCCCATACCATCTGCGTTCCCTATATTTATTAGGGGAGGAGGGATTCATTGCTTTTGACAAATTAATATTGAGTAGCTTTTACAAATGGATATGTGCTTCAAAGAGATAGCAAGAACAAAGTATAAACTTTGTTTATATTTTCCCCAATACCTTCAATGCATAATCTCTTCTATTCCACTCTTTTCTCAGAGAGTGGTGGAGAAGGATTAGATTCAAAACTTAGGTGAGTTCCTATAGAGCATTTGTCCCACCAAATTCATGTCCAAATGTGATATGACTGACAAAGGATTTCTTCTGATGGACCAAGGTCCTTAAGTTCATACTCGAGGATTCTTCCTTGGCACTTGGATGCTGTACTGGCTGCCAAGGGCTTCCTGGATTCTGACTCCTGAGTTCCTTTGGCCTGTGCTCTTGTGGTTGAAGACTTTACTCCCTGAAGCTAGAACATAAATTAGTGAATAAAAATGGTCAAGGACTGAGTTCTGTGACTTGGGGTCATATGGCCTCAGAGGAGAAGAAAACACTAAGGCCCATTCCCTTAACACATGGTGTCTTACTGGATACTGTGAGAGCACAAGCATCTAAGCTTCCTCAGATTCAGATGAAGCAAAAAGGCAGACGAGGTGGACTCAGGCTTTTTCTGAAGTGGCCAACAGTTCTACCCATGAAGTCAATTGAAAAAAGCTCCTCCCAGCCACATGTCTAGCCAGCTGGAACAAATTATACATGTCTACACATGCAGTTTTTCAAATTCACTACCTTTATACACCATCACAATATGCCTGAGGGCAATTCCCTACTGTCCTCCACCTGAAGAGGTTATATCAACCCAGCGAGCTGATGGGGTCTTCGCATGTGCCAGACCCCATCATACTTCTATATGTGCATGTGGTCTCTTTTGATAGAATGTCACTCAAACTAGTCAACTGATGTTTATTAAGCACTCACTATTGTCAGGCACTGGGCTAAGTGATGGGGATACAAAGAAAGATATAAGGCAATTCCTGCCCTCAGGGAGCATACAGCCTAATGCAACATGCAAACAATTATGTACAAGCAGGATAAATTGGAGATAACTAACAGAGGGAAGATGACAGCCTTGAAAGGGATCAGGGAAGGCTTCTTGCAGAAGCTGGGCTACTAGCTGAGACTTGAAGGAAGTCCGGGAGGAGAGGAGGTGGAGCTGAAGAAGGAGAATACTCCAGGCATGGGAGAGAGCTGGTGAACATGCTCAGCTGGAAGATGGACCATCCTGTACAAGGAACATTAAGGATACTCATATCAACAGATCACAGAGTAGGGTGGGAGCTGAAAGGGCAGGAAGGGGCCAAGTCATAGAGAGCTCTAAAAGCCAAACAGAGGAGTTTGTATTTGATCCTGGAGGTAATAGGGACTCACGGGGATTTTGGAGAGCAGGGACTCTTTTTTTCTTTGTATCTTCGTTGCCTGGTACATAACTCACATATCTATGAATGTTGTTTAGCAGATTAGTTATCTCAAAGATGGTATTCTGAGATCCAGCCTTCAAGGAGCCACACCATATCTACTTAACATTAGAGAGAGTAGGACAGTGAGGAGACACCAGGCATCAAAAAGTTTAAATAAACAGATATATATGTGTATATATGTATATATATACACATAGATACATACATACACACACACATATATATATATACACACATATATATATATATTATACAACTACTATTATATGAAAGATCAATGAATGGTGGGTGTATATTGGTGTCAAAACCAAAGGCATTAACAAAACATTTTTTTAATTGGGAAAATGTAGGAAAACCACAGTATTCCTCCATCTGCCTATTTTCTCACACGACCCAAAAAGGAAATGAGGTTAGTCTTGCATGACCTGTTCTTATTGAACCATGCCGGTTCCTTGGGATCTCTACTTCCTTTTCTAAATATTCGTTAACCACCCTCTTAATGACATATCCTAGAAGTTTTGCCAGGATTCAAAGTCAAGTTCCCTGGCCTATAGTTTAGAGACTCTGCTCTCTTCCATTTCTTGATAATTGAGATATTTGTCCTTCTCAGACCAACCACTCAATCTGTCAGTATTTATTAAATATTACACTATGCCAGGAATCATGACAAGTGCTGGAGATACAAAGAAAGAAAAAGTCAAAACTGTCCCTGTTCTCAAGGATCTTAATGTTCTAAGGGAAGAGACAACATATGATGCAGTGCACAGAGTGCTGGACCTAGAGTTAGGAAGGCCTGAGTTCAAATCTAGCCCAAGACATATCCTAGCTGTGTGACCCTGAGCAAGTCACTTTACCTCGTTTAGCTCAGCTTCCTCTATTGTAAAATGAGGATGATAATAATACCTATCTCCCAAGGTTTCTATGAGAATCAAATGAGATCATGTTTGTAAAACACTTAGTACAGAGATTGGCACATAGCAGACATTATATAAATGCTAACTATACATACAAGATACATAGAGTAGATGGAATCTTAGAGGGAATGGCATCAGGAGTCAGGATAGAGGAAGATGACCCTGAAAAGGTCAGAAATGGTCAGAAGGCAGATTGTGAGATGAATCTTGAAGGAGAGAGAGCATTCCAGGCAGAGAAGACAGCCAGCAGTATAAAGTCAGAAAGATATGATATGAAGTGTTACAAGAGAGGAACGGGTGGCTTGGTGGTAGAGTGTATAGGAGGGCAATATTGTGTAAAAATCCTGAAAATATAGGAAAGGTACAGGGTGTGAAGAGCTTTAAATTGCAAACTGAAGACTTTGTATTTGATCCTAGGTGGAATAGGGACCCACTGCAGCTTACTAAATTGGAGGGAGACAGGGTCAGAACTGCACCTTAACAACTGTGAAAAGAACAGATTGGAGTGGGGAGAGACTTGAGCAGGGAGACCAATTAGAAGACAATTTCAATATAATTCAGGCAAGAGATAATGAGGACCTGAACTAGAGTGGGACTGTGTGAGTGGTGTGAGTGGAAAGAGGAAGACTCATGAGAGTGATATTGTGGAAAAAGGAACTGCAAGATTTGACAAGTGATTGGATGTGTTAAATGGGGTGGAATACAGACTCAAGGATGACATTGAGGCTATGGTGCAGGATGATTGATTGGGATGATTGGGAGGGTGATGATGGCCTTGACAGTAATAAGGAAGTTTGGAAGAAATATGAGTATTGGGAGAGATAATAAGTTCTGTTTTGGACATATGAGCTTGAGATGCATATGGGACATCCATTTAAAATGTCGACTTGGTGGTGTGGGAGTGCATCTCAAGGAGATATTAAGACTGGATATATAGATGTGACTCATCTAAATAGAAGATATAATTGAAGCTATGGGAGCTAAAGGGATCACCAAAGTGAGAGTGTATAGAGAGAAAAGAGACGTAGAACAGAGCCTTGCAGAATACCCACAGTTCATGGGAATGATTTGAATGAAGAACCAACAAAGGGGACTGGGGAGTGTTAGGCAAGTAGGAGAAAAACCAAGACAGACCGGAACAATATCGTGAAAACTGAGAGACATTCCCGGAGGGGAAGGTGATCAATAGTGTCAGATTCTGCTGAAAGGTCAAGAAGTGTTATGAGATGTTAAGAGACAATCAGTACCTTGGAGAGGGCAGTTTCAGTGAAGTGATAAGGTTGGAATCCATCCTGCAGAGTATTTAGAACCTGTTCATGAATGGGTTGAGAGGAAGGGAGGAGAGTATAGCTTGGGTGGATGACTTAGGAAAGAACTGAGATTTGGAGGGTTTGGAAGTCACGACGAGGACAAAGGATAGGCTGAGGATTGGTAAGTATTGGGAGAGATGGAATAATAAAAAATCATGATTGGACCAAGGAATTTCTGAGGTTTTTAATATGGGAGTAGGAACACTCATAGGTGATGACAAACTCAATGAAATTATCTTTCTGGTGTTTAAGTAAGATGAAGTTAAAGGAGTAGGTTATAGAAGTTGAATAGATTGAAAACTCCAAAGTTAGGACATGTGAGGGACCACCACTATATTCCTGTCACACCTTTTCCATTCTTCATGATCTTTCAAACATTAATAAAAGTGACCCAACAGTCACACCTGATGATTATTTAGCTGTATTAAGATGCATTTCATCAGGGTTTAGTGGTTTGAGAGGTAGCATAGTACAATGGAAAGAGCCATGAATTTGGAAGACAATAGTTCCAATCACAGCCCTGCAACTCCTGACCTGTGCTTTTGTCATGCTGTGCATGTCACCTACCCTCTGGGGACGTACTTCAGTTTTCCCATCTGTAAGATGAAGGGATTGGGCTAAATGACCTCTAAGCTCCCAATTCAAACTCTGGGATACCATGACTTGTTCTCATCAAGGTTGGCTGGGCGATTTTCTTGTGATCTGCCTTTATTTTAGGTTTAATTCTCTATTAGCCAATTTTGTTTTTTCATTTCCAGTCCATAGATTATTCTCTTTGTCAGCAGAAACAGTACCAGCTTATCTTTCAGTGCTAGCCTCAGTTCCTTCTGAGCTTTATCACTCCTGACACTAGTCTTGCCATGCTTCTGTATTCATTCTTTGTTATCTGTCTTTGCTTCCATCTTCTATACATGTCTTTTAAAAATCAAAGTTGGCTAATGAGTTCCCTAGACATCCACATAGATCTCTTTAGGCATCTCACCTTTTCCCTCTTTATTGGAACTGTTTGTCTTTGTTTTCAGAATTTCATTCTAGAGACTGTCCTATAACTCTTAGGATGACTTTCCCCATACAACTTTAGGTCATGGCACCCTACCTATCTTGTTACAGGGTCTTTTGAAGTCTATAGACAGTGTCAGAAAAGCCAAGGGAGGAAAGAATTTCTTTTTTATTTTATTTTATCTCTTTTAAAATTTTTATTATTTTAAAATTTTTGATCACCTGTATTTTTCTCATTCTTATCTCTCTCAACCCACTGAAAAGGAAGGAAGGAAGGGAAGAAAGAAGGAAGGGAGGAAGGGAAAAAGGAAGGAAAGAAGGAAGGAAGAAATACAGAACTCCTGTATCATATAAACACAGCTAACAAAACACATTGCCACACTGGTCACATCCAAAAGTGCATTTCTTATTCTGCATATTATTTCATCATGATGTGGAGAGAGTTCTTTGTCAGCCTTCTGGAATTGGGGGTGATCATTTAGTTGATCATAGTTGTTAGATCTTTCAAAATTGTTCTTTTTGATAATATCAATGTTCAAGTATAAATTGTTCTTCTTGTATTTTACTTACTTCACTCTGCATCAGTTCATAAAATTCATTCCCTATTTATTTGAAACCGTCTGTTCCCTCATTTCGAGAATTCCAGTGTACTCATACAACACAATTTGTTCAGCTATTTCCAATTGATAGACATACTGTTTGTTTCCAGGATTGTGGGTTATTTTTTTTTTTTGGTCATGACAAAGAGAGCTGTTATAAATATCTTTATACACATACAGGTGTGTGCCTACAGGTACACATAGACCTTGCTAATCTTTCTTCAATCTTTCAGAGGTCTAAGCCCAGCAGTGCTATCACTGGTCCAGAGGGCATGAACTGTTTATTAATATTTTGTTCATAATTTCAAATTGCTTTCCAGAATGATTGTACCCCTTCACAGATCTATCACCATTGCATCAGTGTGCCTGTTTTTATACAGCCCTTCCAGCATTTGTCATTTTGAGGGTCGTTCCTACCAGTCTGCTGGGTGTGAGGTGGAAAATTGTATTAATTTGCATTTCTCTAATTATTAGTAATTTGGAGCATGTTAAACTTCATGAACTTCAGTTTCCTCATCTGTAAAAGGCAGGGGTTAGATTTGGTGATCTCTGAGGTCTTGTCTGGCTTGAGATCCATAATTTATTTTAATAGGTCTTCATTTCAGGAGTGGGGAAACAGAGGCCTCGAGGCCACATGTGGCCCCCTAGGTCCTCAAGTGCAGCCTTTTAACTGACTCAAACTTCACAGAACAAATCCCCTTAATAAAAGGATTTGTTCTGTAAAACTTGGACTCAGTCAAAAGGCCACACTTGAGGACCTAGAAGGCCACATATGGCCTTGAGGACACAGGCTCCCCACCCCTGTTCTAGGTAATGTTTCTAGTTACTTGTTCAAATATTCTTTTAAAAGTTTAATTCCTTCCTGACGGAAGAATGTATGAATGAAATGAATGAAAATGAGTGAACAAATGTTTATCCTTCATTTTCAAAGAGGACCAATGACTTCATGGGTGATGTCTTGACTTGCATGTGAATTGGATTTAAGCGAGGCA
Organism: Trichosurus vulpecula; assembly: GCF_011100635.1. NCBI lineage: Eukaryota > Metazoa > Chordata > Mammalia > Diprotodontia > Phalangeridae > Trichosurus > Trichosurus vulpecula. The sequence continues at coordinate 230,338,620 of NC_050576.1, forward strand.
GAGTTGCACAAAGTTGTCATCCGTACTCTCTCTTCCACAGTCATCAAAGTCCAGTTGCAGGACAAAATTAGGATGACTGATGATGGCCCAGTATGCAATGGATGACCTTGGTGTCTTTGATTTCTGACCAAGCTCTAAGTGCTCCACAGCATCTACTTCAGCCGCCTTCATGGAACAAACTGTTCTCATCCACCTACTTTGACAAGGAGTCTTCACACGCTTAGGATAGACATCCCTCTAACTCACCAATGAGTTTGAGACTAGTCAGTTACCCTCAACCTAATTTAGCTCATCTGCTGAGGTAGTTTTACCAGGGTGTGGCTGCTGCTTCTCCTCAGGTAAGAGCTGAGTGCCAAGAGGACACCAAAGGCAGATAAGCAACTCTGAAAACAGCTTGGCAAGTCCTCACACCAGAGGTGCTAGTCCTCTCTGAATCCCCCATACATCCCAAGTGACCAAACGAATGAGTGAGTGAATGAATAAATGAATGCGGCTAGAGAATTGTGCACCTGGAATCCCAAAATAGGTCTTTTAGGTTGTTCAGTGGCTAGGATGCCTGACCTGGAATTAGGAAGACTGGAGTTCAAATACAGCTTCAGATGCTGACTAAATGTGTGACCTTGGGCAAGTCACTTAACCTCTGTCTCAATTTCCTCAATTGTAAAATTGGGATGACAGTAACACCTATCTCCCAGTGTTGTTTCAAGGATCAAGTGAAATAATACCTATAAAGCATTTTCAAACCTTAAAGTATTATATAAATCTTTGCTATTATTATTCTGAGTGCAAGTGCAGCCCTCTTTCTATTGTATCTGGCTTCAAATGCTAATTTGATGGATCACAGAATCCATTTTCTCCTACCTACCTGGCTGGATTCATTTCTTTATTTGGTAATCTGTTCCCTACCACATAAATCAGTTCTTAAACTGTATATTTTTTGTATGAAAGCTGTTTGTTAATGGTAGTCCGCCCCCCACCCCCACCCTACCTCCATCACCACCACTTTGGGTCTCTGGTTCTCTCATGAGCTTGAGTGACCCAGTACACGTTCCCATCACATTGTTCCTACATACATGTTCCACAAGGGGGCAGGGCACGACTAAAATGTTTTTATGGCTCTTGCCCAGTGAGTCCTAATGTATCCATCCTGTTACAGGAAAAGACTTTATTGTTATTTCATGAAGTGGGGCTGGGAGAGGCAATGACCAAGGAAACCATGTAACTTCGGTGGAGCGGTTCAGTTATAATTCATTCCCAAATCTCAACGATATGCTGTATGGAACCAATTAAATGGGATATTGAAGCTTACAAATGGGAACACAGACCATAATTCTTATTAAATAAATACCAACTATTTTTATTTTTAACCAACATAAAAATCTTAAAACCTGGCTCAAACATGCCTTGCTGTTAATCATGGGGATGACAGTCATTCCTGAGCTTTTTGTCAAAGACAGAATTTAAGTTCATAAAACCTGGGGGATTTGTAGGTTTGCCTTTACACTTCAGTGGGATATTGACGTAGGTAGTATGCCCGCCAGTGATGGCAATCAAGCTAGCCATGCCTGCCCATCCTGTACTACTCTGGTCCATAGTCTCTCATAAATTTGCCACAGGGGGGTCAACCAAATTGCTAAAGATTTTTCTCGAAGTCTCCTGATGTCTTGAGGACCTCAATGGATCACCTAGGTTTCTTATCATTCATTCTCACCAGGTAAGCAATTCTTTCTTTATTAGCTACTTCATTAAAGACATCCTCTATGCTGTTCCTTCTGAGTAATTCCTTATTGATAATGTGCTGAAGCAGCCTGCTGATGACCACCATGAGCCATTTCCAATTGGGTGTTTCATTTTCGGTTATTCAGAGTATACGATTCTAGAACTTACAGCCATATCACAACACTAGAAGAATATTAGTTTTAAAAAGATGGTCCTTTGTTTCAGGGAGAAGCTTGGTCATTAGAAGAACCTTTAGATTTCTCAATTGCCATACACACACACACACACACACACACACACGTGTGTGTGTGTATGTATTTGTTCTGTTTAGATTTTGGTCAAAGGGTCACCCTTGAGGACCTAGAGGGCCACATGTGTCCTCGAGGCCCCAGGTTCCCCACTTGGATTAGATAAATGCAAAGTAAAACAACTTTGAGATATCTCACACCTATCAGATTGGCTAAATTGAAAGAAGGGGAAAATGACAAATGGAGAGGATGTGGAAAATTGGATCACTGATATGCTATTGGTGGAATTATAAACCAGTCCAACCATTTTGGAGAACAATTTGGAATTATTCCCAAAGACTTATAAAACTGGGTATACCCTTTGATCCAGCAATATCACTATTAGGTCTGTTCCTAAAGTGATCAGGGAAAAAGGAAAAGAACCTATATGTTCTAAAATATTCATAGCTTCTCTCTTTGTGGTGGCAAAGAAATTGAGGGGATGGCCATCAGTTGAGGAATGGCTAAATAAGTTGTGGCATATGATTGGGATGGAATTTGTTGTTGTTGTTGTGTTTGTCCTTCATTTTCAAAGAGGGCCATGGCATCAGGGAAATGTTGACATGACTTGCACTTGACTTTGATTTGAGTGAGGGAGGGCTGTGCAAGGTCACCAGCCTCACTTTCTCCTCCAGAGCCATCTGGTTCCAGTGATCAGATATTCATTAGGATGACTAAAGATGACCCAGGATGCAATGGGAGATCCTAGCCCTTTTAGGCTAAGGCCTTTTCATGTACTCACTCAGAGTGAGGTAATGCCCTTCGGTTAATAGGCCTCTTTAAGAAGTACATCAAGGGATGGTCCCTTTAATTAGAAAAAAAAAAAGATTAAAAAAATCAAGCTGGGAGGGGAAGACCCTCAGGGTTGCTGTTCCAAAGAGAAACAGTTACTATGGACTTTGGAAGGGAAGGGTTAGATGATGAAGTGAAATCCTTTTTAAGAAAAAGGTGTAGAAATTTGGGGAAAAACACATACTACTGTGCTGTAAGAAATGGTGAACAGGTTGACTTTAGAAAATCATGGAAAGACTTATATGAAATGAGGAAGAGTGCAATGAGCAGAACCAAGAGAACATTGTATACAGTAACAGCAACATTGTTCAAAGAACAACTGGGGACAACTAAGTTATTCTGAGTATTACAAATACTCAAATCAACCACAAAGGACCTATGAAGGAAGATGCCATTTACCTCGAGAGAAAGAACTGATGAACAGAAGTATGCCTAGTATGGCTTTACATACATACACACACATATAGAGTTATCCCTTACACATCACAGGGGTTAGGGGCATGATCTGGAAAATCTGCATAAAATCCATAGGTGTAGACTCTTCACCTTAACTTTCTTTTAGGAAATCATTTAAGGACTTAGCCTTTCCTCATATGGTGCCAGAGGCTACTGGATGCCTTTTAAATAACGATCCTGAATTTCTGAGTTTCTAAACTTTTCTGTGTTGTCTGCTGGCATTTGTGAGTCAACTCCTAAAAAATTCTGATTCGATTTCTTATGCCAACCCACAATATATCAAAACTATGATGGGGAAAGTTGCAATGTAGAAGAGATAACTGTATACACACAAATATGTACATACATACAGACATATACATACATACACACATATGTCAAATGGTGGCCTTATCTAGTGCAGGATGGGGAAGGAGGGACACACTTTAGAAATTAAAATGTAGCAAAAATTAAATTAAAAAGATACTATTCTGAGAAGGGAACGTAGGCTTCAGCGGACTTCCAGAGAGTTCCATGATCCCCAAAAGGTTAAGAACTCTTACCTTACGATGAAGATGGATCATATTTAAAAGATGTGTCTTGCAATATTCTAGGGCTTGATTCTATCCAGAAAATATGAATTTAATTCATTTTCCACCTTTCTTGTTAATTCTTGTGAGGCAAGTAGTAGTAGGTTCTAGGATCCTTTTTGTGCCAACAAGGACATTGTAATCTGGGTAAGGGGACCAAAGATCACAGGATCTGCTTTGGATTAATTAAGCAGGCAGTCATAGATTGAGGAGGACAAATACAAAAATCACAAAATCATAGTGTTAGAAATGACTTTAGAGCCTGCTTAGCACGAACCTCTCATGGGATAGATGAGGAAACTGGGGTTCAGAGAAATTGTCACTTGCCAAAGGCTGTGCAGGTAGTATATAGCAGAGCTGGAATTCGAACTCAGGTCTCGTATCTCCAATATCATCAAGAAAATTCAACCCACTTTTCCCTGCACAATGAAAAGTCTCATTTTGTCCTCACAACATTATTATCTGTATTTTTCATTGATGTTTAGTCATTTTCACTCATGTCTGACTCTTCATGACCCCATTTGGGTTTTTTTGGCAAAGATATTGGAGTGGTTTGCCATCTCCTTTTCCAGCTCATTTTACAGATGAGGAAACTGAGGCAAACAGGGTTAAGTGACTTGCCCCAGCTCACTTAGCTAGTAAGTGTCTGAGGCCAGATTTGAACTCTGGAAGATGATTCTTCCTGACTCCAGGTCTGGCACTTTGTGCCCTATGCTGTCACCTTGCTGCCCACTCAGATGTGGGAGTGCTTTCAAAAATCCTTGCCAATCAGACCATTGGCCATTTTCACCTCAGCCCCTTTTTGCTTCTCAGTCACACTCTCTTGTTTTGACTCCTTTGCAATGGCATATGGCAAGAGACAATGCGCTAAGGAGAGAGATCTTGGGTCTTCCACCTGCTGAAGCCAAAGCGTGGCCCTATGTAAATGAGTCTCACACCCTTCACCTTTCACTTTTGTTTTTTTTCTGTTTTAGGCAAAGGCATTGGAGACTCCTACCTTGTAAATTTCCAAAGGTCAAGAGAGTAGTGTCCTAGTGTCCGGGTTTTGAAGCTAGCTCAGTGTCAACATCCTGAGGACCAAAGAGTGACCTTTGGGAGGGACCCAGCCCATCAGTGGACAAGCGCTCATCTGGCAGCAGGACCTTATTTGGTGAACTTGAGGGGACCAACGATATGTAAAAACTATCCTAGGAGTGAGCCCACTTTCACCAGAGGCCAATGTGGGAAAGGAAAAGTGTGCCCCTACAGTCTTGAAGGAGATATTCAGACTTTCATTATTACTATATCAGCAAAGTTATATATAGTCTATAATAGCATACATAATATAGTTATTACTTTATTCCTTTGTCAAGGCTAATTGATGCTAAGTGGTTAAATGGAATTGGGGAACTAGTCACTGGCCTATGACAGGAAGAGGAGTAAAACCATGGGGGCTAGAGCTGATGGCACAAGAGAAGAGATCCTCTCATGCCTCTCAAAGTGCCCCCTAACCCTGGGATCCTGAGGGGAAGATACAGCTGGCTGGATCTGGAGAGTGAGGCCAGAGTATGCACACAAACAGACACACAGGCACACACACAGACACACACGGACATACACACAGACACACATGCAAACACACACAGACACACAGACACACACGCATGCGTGCCATTTCAGGGCAAGGCACTAGCAGCTATGGGGATTGGGAAAGGCTCCATATAGACACCAGAGCTAATGGGAATGTCAGGACAGATGCCTTATTCTTTGGTTTTCCTGAGTCTTCATCTATGCTGTTTTCATTAATCAAGGAGGGAGAAAGAGAAAAGAAAACAGTAAAGATGCCAAAAAGTATAATGAGCTTTGCCACTTTGGGCAAGTCACTTAGTTTCTCTAAGCCTTAGACAGTGGAGAGACCTCTGAACTTGGAGTCAGGAAAGACTTGAGTTTGAATTCCACCTATGAAATTTGCTAGCTCTGTGACCACGGACAAATCCTTGAAGCTCAATCATTTTACTTATAAAATGGGACAATCAAACCCGTACCTCCCAACATGACATAAGGGATGTGAACATTTGCAGACCTCGTGTCAGTTATTATCATTACGATCACTTAAAATACAAGCCACTTCATTCCTACTTCATATTAAGAATATCTTTTGGATAGAAGCGTCAGCTGAAAAAAAGATTTGCACAACATGCAGTCTTTCTGACTCCCCCACCTACCCGCCAGTAGCCTGGACTGCTGGGAGCAAGCATAAATCACTTAACTGGGTTATTCCAAGACTTTAAATTGGGAATTTAACTGGCCCTGACACCTCCCTGTGTGGTAAAGAAGCCTTAGAGGGTCTGTGGTGGTAGGAAGGATGTGGGATTTTACAGGGGTCTGGGCTCAAATCCAGACTCTCATATTTAGTACCTATGTGACCTTGAAAGTCAGTCGCTTTGTCTCTCTCAGCCTCATGTTTCAATGTGTAAACCTTATTAGATGACCTAAGAGGCTCATATTTTTAAAGGTGGAAGGACCTTAGAGGTCAGAGTACAACCTCTCATTTTACAGATGAAGCTACTGAGGCCCAGAGAGGCAGTAATTTGCCCAAGGAATTAAGTTGAAAAATCTGGATTTGAACCCAGGTCCTCTGAATCACTATAAAACAATTTCTAAAGTACCTTCCAGTTTTAAATCTGTGATCATGTGATCTCTGCGCCTCAGTTTCATTATCTGTAAAAACAGTGGATGTTAAACTAAAGATGATGATAATGGTGGGTGACATTTTTATAGCAACTGAATGCTTCTGAAAGACTTTCAATCTCTGATCTCATGATCTCAGGAGTCTCCCAATCACCTGGGAGGTAACTATTACATGCCCTCTACAATCCCTTGAAGCTTTGAGGCACACTGTGTGAGAGGACATTTTGCTACAAGTAGAAAATAAGGCTGAAACAGAAGATGAAATAATATACTGCCCCCCCCTTTACACACTCATACACACACACACACCCACACACACACCACAAAACACACATATACACAAAACACAAACATATACATACAGGACACATAACACACATAATGTATGAAACATTGCATTTAAAAAAAATAACACCAACCCAGGAGAATACAAACTAAAGTATTAAATGCAGATTAAATATTTTAATTTTTATTGTGTGTTTATACCATGACAGCAAGTCAACAGAAGTTTATATGTGAAAGACCCCAGGATTAATGTATATTATTCATGTCATTTGTGTGGATTGTGGTCAAAATTAGACTTTTTTTTTCTTTTCAATTTTTTAACATTTTTTTTTTAAATTTTGAGTTCCAAATTCTATCCCTTCCTCCCTCCTTCCCTTCCCTCCCCTCCCTGAGACAGCAAACAATTAGATATAGGTTATACATATGCAATTATGGAAAACATTTCCATATTAGTAATTTTGTGTAAGAAGACTTGAATAAGAAAAAGGGGAAAATGGCATGTTTCAGTCTGTATTCAAACAATACCAGTTCTTTCTCTGGAGGCGGATAGTATGCTTCATCATTAGTCTTTTGGGAGAATATCAGACTCTTACAAATGAAGCGTAACATCTTTGAAAACATAATTTCTTTATGCATAGTGATTAACTTTTATCCATTGAATTCGTTTCTTACTGAACATTCACTTAGCCACTCTAGGTTTCTTGGAGTTTCTTCATCTCAATTTCACCATCTTAGCTCAGGCCCTTATCATCCCTTGCTTAGAATATTCTTCAAATCTCTTGATCTTAGAGACTACCAGGAGTGGCAGTAATTAAAATGCTTAATTTAGAGCCAGAAAGACCTGAATTCAAATCCTGCCTCAAGCTGTGTGACCTTGAGCAATTCATTTAATTTCTGTCTGCCTCTGTTTCCTTATCTGTAAAATGGGGATAATGATAGCATATGAGGATCAGATGAGATATATAAAGTACTTTGTAAACATTAAAACACTATATTAATCCTAATTTTATTATTATCTGACCTCCCCACCCCCTCTTCAGTCCATCCTTCAAATAGCAGCTAAAGTCACCTTCCTGATGCTCAAGTCGGAGCATATTATTCCCCTATTCGATAACTTTCTGTAATTCCCTATTGCTTATAGAATAAAATGCAAACTCCTAGTTCAGCATTTCTGGTCCCCCACAGTGTGGCTCCAACATATCTTTCAATACTTGTTTTAAATAACTCCTCTTCATGTACGTTCCAGACTAACTAGTTTGTTCTCCAAACTCATCCTGCCATCTCCTAAGGGTCATTTTCTTGGAGAGAAGGGCTTGGAATTTAGCATTCTAGTAAGAGAAGTGTCAGCAGCAGCAGCCTCTGGAGAAAAAACTCATGCCTGTGGCACCCAGGAGGAGAGCTGAAGGGTCTGTGGCAACTGAGAGGAGAGCTGAAGAGGTGGAGCCATGATGTGAGGGACCAAAAGATGCGATTTTGCCCTCCACTGCTCTGACGATCTATCTGGACAGTTCCATTTTTATGGGAAAGGGGGTGATTCTCAAGCAATTCCAAGTTTGCTTTCCTTCCAATCTGAGCTCTTAGAACAGGCTGGAGGCCTGGGTGCAGCAGAGACTCACCAGAATATTCAGACTGCGCCTCTCCAGCAACCGCAAGTTGATTTCCTTTCCAAGGACAGACTAAACCACAGGGTAGTGTTCAAAGTTGTGGGACTTTATAGGGGGAAGGTAGAATTCAGCAGAAAGGGAAGAGAATTGAATCCATTGTATATGAATTATGTAAGTTCTTTGTGAGTTTTCTTCATTTTTTATGGGGTTAAATAACAGGCTGCCTTGTGATGGATCTGCCTTTAATACTCGCAAAGGAATTAGTGACCATTTTACTCACATTTAGGAGGCCTAGACAGAAGCTATATTCAGGCTATCTTTGGAGATTTTCCAGAGGAAATTTGGGGATAGGAGGAGCCAGCAGTCAAAAGAGCCACTGACCAAAATGAACCTGATTTCTGCAAGTCCCGAGCTTGGGGTGCTGGGCCATGGTTACACTCCTAAGGAATTTCACTCTCATCTCTTTCTGTCAAAATTCTTCTCCTCCAAGCCTCAGCTCACAAATCACTTCTTCCATGAAGTCTTTCCTGCTCCTGTCAGCTGAAAGAAAAAGAAGGAAAGGAGGGTCCCTGAAACATTTTTCTAAATGCACAGAAGAGGAAGATCACAAGAAAATGAGTAGAAGCAGGACAGCTTTGAAAGTTACATGTTGAATTCTCCATCTATTCTAAAGGGAAAGCCAATTCTACATATTTGAGATTTACACTTTCATGTACAATCTCTTCTTCTGTTCTACTCTGCATATGCAGATATTCGTTGTATTTGGTATTCATTAAGTTCAATTTTTTTAAGTGTCCTATGTGTCCTAGTCTCCCTAATAGATTGTTAGATGCTTGAAGGCATTCTTGCTTTTCCATCTTTGCATTTATTTGACTTAAATTGAATTTTTTTGCTGCCTGGTATTTCCCCATTGCTATCTTTCCTTTATTGGTAGGTATTGGGGAGCCTCAGAAGGATGTATCTTGAAGAGGAGTCTTTAATTGGGCCAGTCTATGAACCAGATTTTGTAGATTTTAGAACCATAAAGGACCCTTTGAAAGTTTAAGCCCCTCATTTTACAAAATGGAAAATTAAAGCAGGTCTAGGGAAGTTAAGAGGCATTTTTTTTCTAGTTGCTTATTTTTGTTTCCTAAGAATTACTGAGCCTGCTCTTTGATATTGTGCTGTATTTATTAAACTATTTTGTATCTGGCTTGATATATATAGGGGCAGTTCTCTCTCTTTTTAAACTAAAAATCTTCTTGTTCAGAGTCTCAATTCTTCAGGCCCTTGTTCAATGAACTCCACCCATAACCACAAGTCCATCATTCCTTTATCTTGAGCTGTGGTTCCCAAATTTAAGTCTCATTCTCTGCCACCATCTTAACCAGATGGTCACTTCCCACATACTATATTTGCACTCCTAATATACAGTGATGGAAGTGGGGCAAAGGGTTGTCTTGGCAAAAAGGACCACAGCTTGCAATTTAAAGCTTGGTCAGTAGAAGCTTTATTTTTGAAACACTGAACACACACACACACACACACAGAGACAGACAGACAGACAGAGACAGAGAGACAGAGTGACAGAGACAGAGACAGAGGCAGACACAGAGAGATGGAGACAGAAATGGAGAGAGACAGAGACAGAGACAGAGAGAGAGACAGAGACAGAGAGAGGGACAGAGAGAGACAGAGACAGAGACAGACAGACAGGGACAGAGAGACAGAGACAGACAGAGAGAGACAGAGACAGAAACAGAGAGAGAGAGAGAGACAGAGACAGGGATAGAGAGAGACAGAGACAGAGAGACAGTGAGAGAGACAGAGACAGGGACAGAGACAGAGACAGAGAAAGACAAACAGAGAGAGACAGAGAAAGAGACAGAGAGAGAGAGAGAGAGCGCGAGCCTCTTTGAAAGCAGCTCCTTCTGTAGGGATAGATGGAGTCTCATACTCTCAGGAACAGTAGCTGGCTTCCATTAGCATTGGCCTCGCAGGTAGGCTAATTTGAATTTCACCCTTGATGCTTTATTTGTGTTTACCAGAAACCAGACTCTGTTTTATCAGCCTAGCAGGAAGGACAAAAGTGGGTTGAGCTTAAGGGACCCAAAACTAAGAAAAACATGATACCCTACATTACAAGGAAAGGAGGCCAGTTTCTAAGATGGAGTCATTCATGATATTAAGGGAAGATATTGGGTCTCTCTCTCTTTGTCCCCAACAAAAGAATTAGGATATTTGTAGGGAAATTAAAGGAAAGGAAAAAAAGGGTAAAAGTACCATTTTAGGACATAGCAGAGCCATAAACAAGTGCAGGATGGAATTATGCTCTCAAAAAAAGGTGATACAATATCATTGTTCAGCTACACCCCCAATTAACACTGTGTGTGTGTGTGTGTGTGTGTGTGTGTGTGTGTGTGTGTGTGTGTGTGTGTAAGATGGAACAGTTTAAGAACGGCTTGCACTAGTGGCTGGGGGTACTGGACTCATACTCATAGATGTCTTTCTCTTGTTCCGTGCTAAGAGGGGAGTGAATCCAATGGCTACAGAGGCACTTACAAAGACATGTACAGTTTCTGCAATGACAATGAAATTATGGCCAGTTAGAAGATTTCACAAATTGGTTGATAGGAATAGACATTACACCCATTTCAGGAAACTTCGGAAACACAATTGTCTCTGCCGACAAAAGTGGGGTTGGAGGAGGAATGCCAAGTCACAAATCGAAGGTGGAGAAGATCTTCCATTAACCTTCCATCTATTAGGCTGCCTATTAATTCCAAAGGTAAAAGGAATGTCAGCTTAGACCAATTAGCATAAAACACAAGAAGTCAGCATAGGGAAGCATCCACCAAATGGAACAAGACTGAAAGATGTTTCAGGATGGCATATTTCCAAGTGACCATTCAGAGTGATGGCATCTTTCCTTTCTGTCATCTTCTATCTTTCCTGCTGATGTCCTAATGCAACTCCCAAGTAATCTCCTAAATTGTCTTGCCCTTCTGGTCCTTCTCTTTCTTTGTGTTTTAATGCCTTGGATCACTGTCCAAGGGACAAGCAAATGGTGAATTATCCTTCCGGAAAAGGGAAGACAATTCTATTTGAAGCCAAAATAGAGAAGAAAAGGACACCCTCAGCTGTGGAAATGCCATTCTATGTTTCAGAATTCAGGTTAAACACAACAGAGCTAGGGTATTATTATTCTATTTGGAGTTCAAAGAGTTTAGAGCTGGAAAGGACTTTAGAAATCAGGAGGGAAAAAGACCAGGAAGTACATAGGTAGGAAGTGACAGAGTCAGGATTTGAACCCTGGTCTTCTAATTTTAAATCCAGTGCCTTCCACTATGTCATGCTGATGGTTTAGGAATAGAGTCAGCTCCAGAGGCCTTGGTTAGTACCATGCAATATAACTCTACAAAGTAGGTACTGTGTGCTGAATAGAACTCAGCATGTCACCAGAATTGGACCAATCCATCAATCAATTGACAAGTAGTTTCTTTTAGTGATTTATATGGGCTCAACACTGGCCTATGTTCTGTGGAGGAATTACAAAGAGGATATAACATGGTCTCTGGCCTTGTTTTCAGCCTTGTTGGAGAAAGTAGCAGGCATAGAACAACATACAAAAAGCAGAAGCTGGCATATAATTCAGAGCTAACTATGATAGCAAGTACTGAAGAAATCGAGAGAAGGGGAGGTCAGTGGAAGCCGGACTAGTCAAGGAAACAGAAGAGGACCTTGAGCTGGGCCTTGAAAGATGCTCAGGATTTCATGAGACAGAGGGGAAAGGCAGGAGTGTCTAAACAAGCAGATGAAGAAAGAAGCATGTCAAGTCTGAAAGACAGTGATGAAACCAACCCCCTGGAGCATAGAGGGGTGAGGAATAATGGGAAATAAAGTTGGAAAAGTGACATAGGACCACATAGATAATGAACGAGGAGCTTGAATGTTTTGTTGGGAGGCAAAAAAAAAATCAGAGAATCTCAGAGCTCAAACGGACGTCAAAGGCCAGCTCATGCCTGACAAGTATCCTCTCTAGAATGTACCTGACAAGTGGTCATCCAGGCCTTGCTTGAAGCTCTTTAGTGAGAAGAAAGCTACCTCATACATGAGCCCAATCAATAGCCAGGGTACAATAACAACAACATTGTAAAGGACAAACAACTTTAAAAGGCTTAAGAACTCTGATCAACCCAAAGTCCAGCCATGATTTCAGAGGACTGGTGACAATGTTGTCGTTACTGTATGGATTATTGTCTTGGACCTGCTCTCTTCACTCCATGTTGGTTCAGACAAGTGGCCTCATGTTTCTCTGAATCCTTTCTCATGACACAAGAGTATTCTATTACATTCATAAGCCGTAATTTGGTAATTCCGCAATGAATGGCTATACTCTCTTAGGTTCCAGTTCTTTTTTACTATAAAAAGAGTCACTCTAACTACTATATATATATATATATACACACACACACACACACACACACACACACACACACACACATATATATGTATATATATATGCACATATATATGTGTGTATATATATACATATATATGTATATACATATATATGTGTGTATGTAAATATATATATATATATATATATATATATATATGTATATGTTAGTCCAATTGTTAGGTAATTTTTCCTTGTGTAAGGAAATGTCCCTTTCAGGACTTTGACAAATTTTCAGGCTATAAGGGCAAATAACAGAGATGGAAGGGCACATAAGTCCTATTCCGACCGCAGATGAACTTGCCCCAAGACAGATGCCTCCATACCTTTTCCCCACCCACTCATTTACATGGACCACCAGGAGAGATTTAGAGTTAAAAAAACTGGGAAAATCTGAACCCTAGGGCTACTTGGTGATTATTGAGCAAATGACCATTATCTGATCATCATTTACTTCATAGGGATGAAGATTTGGGAACTGGTTATCACCATAAGTTTGGTTGAGGTCTCTCATGGAAGGGGCCAAGCTCTGTTCCAGGGAAAAGTTGTTAAAGGAAAGGCTAAGACTAAAGGTCACTTGTTTGACTTGTCAAAGCTTCTGGAAGATGGAAGGCTCACAGTTTAGGCCCCTAGGGAGCAGAACTAGGGATGCTTCCTCCAATTCTAAGGTAAGGGTACCTGTTCTTTCTGAAACAGCACAGCAGTGCTGCAGCCAATGATAGCACTTGAGTCTAAAGCTGGAGATGGTAGAGACTAAAATTGCCCAATGAGTACAGTTTGAGTGAGACTAATTAGGCATTAAGTTTAAGAGGGAACCCAGTTCTCTGAGAAAGGGATGGAAGGATGCACAGACTTAGAGAAATGGGAAGCCATAACAAAGCTGCATGCATCTAGGAGACCAGAAGCCCAGGCAGAGACAGACCTTATACGGTACGGGCCAATATGGCATAGGGAGTGTTGGGATAGACACTGTAGACCACAAGGTGCTAAAACTGCATCTCCTTTCTCACCTCCAGACTCCTTTATGGGAGCTTGTAACCTTTTCCTCCTGATGCAGAGAAAGCATATTTGCCTTTCTTTGTTTTAAATGTTTATTTTGTCTTTATAAACAGTGCTAACTGTAGGCGTTTGCTATTCCGGGCGTATTTGTTGGAATGCAATTGGGAGGACACACAATTGTGGAAGGGAGCAGAGCTGATGGATAGAAAGGATAATGAGGTCAGAGAATCTCCGAGCTGGAAGGGACCTTAGTGGCCTTCTAGTCTGACCCATACCTGAAAGGATCTTCCACCATAACCAGCCTCTGCTCAAAGACTTCCACATCAAGAACAGACCCTCCACCTCCTGGGTTTGCCCATCCCACTTTGGGTCAGCCCTAATGTTTAGGAAGATTTTCCCAACATCAAGAATACATTGACTTCTTGGTCACTTCCATTAGAACTCTAGGTCTGCCCTTGGCAGCTGAACAGGTCAGTTCAAATTCTTCTTCCACATCTCTTTCTTGCAGCCCATAACCCAGCATCCCATGCTAAAGATACATGGAAGATTTTCTTAAAACCAAAAGTGGCATTATTTAGCTATTAATTCCCCTTTACAGTCAAAATGGCAAACTGGATTGAGAGCTGGGCTGAAAGCCAGGGAGACCTGGGTTTAAGTCTTGACTCTAATACATCCTGGCTGTGTGACCCCAGCAAGTCACCCAACCTCTCAATGCTCTAGGTAACTCTTTAAGGGAAGGGAAAGGGGAACAAATATTTATTAGGTGCCTGCTGTATGCCAGGCATGGGTCTAAGTGCTTTACAAATATGATTTCATCTGATCCATAAGACTCCAAGTTGCAAAGTATTTATCTGTACTGAGAATACAAGCCACCTTATTTGGGAGTTTAACAACAACAAGAATTGCATTATTTAGGACTTCAATGTTTGCAAAGTGCCCTATATGGATTAACCTACTTGATCTTCACGCCAGCCCCGAGGTAAGTGCTATTACTTTCTCCATTTTCCAGATGAACAAACTGTGGAACTAGGAGTTCAAGAGGCTTGCCCAGGGTCATGCAGCTGGTAAGAGCTGGAGGCCACTCTTGAGCTTAAGTATTCTTGCCTCTAATTCCTATTAACTAACAAAATTACAAGTCTAGTCACTTTCCCTGAAACTCTCCAATAAAGTCTTGCTCTGAGGCTCCTTCACAGCGCAGAGTGAGTCCTAGGTTGTCAAAGATTCTGTCAAAGGAATGCAAGTTTTGTCTGCTTCTACCAAGCTGGAAAAGCTCCAAGGACAGGCTCAGAGATGCCCTATATATGTCTGGAAACCAGCCAAAATAAGGTGGGAGAGCTTCATCACCAGATTATCACAGCAATACATTCTTTTTCATCCGAAGTAAGTCTAAGAACAGTGCACTAAACCTTAGAAGGCTTAGTTAGAATCCATGTTAGTGGAGAGAGTACCTGTACCTAGAAGGATTTCTTTAAACGTTCAGATCCTTCATTTGAAAAGTAATTTGAATTGATAATCAAAAGCAATGAAAATGAGAGAGCTCAGGCTCCTCCCATTGCCTAATGATACCAATGTATGAAGCCTATCAAACTTAAGCAGTGCTCAGTGAATACCTAAATATAGCCAGCTATTTAGCATTTTAAAATTTTGTTCTAACAACCAGACATGGTTGCATTTGCCTGGTAGAGATAAATTTATGCCTCTTAGAAAACTGCTTCAGTTAATTTCACCAATTAAGCCTTCCATTGTTCTTCACGGTCTAGAAGAGGAAATTCTTTGAGCCTCTGATATATCCCTACAGTGGAGAGGAGGGTCGAAAAGTGGATTTGTCTTTTGTCCCATTTGCTTTCAAAATGCTTCATGACAAATTTGTAGGATTTGAAAGATTAAAGTAAATGAAATCATTACTGCAGGATGTGTTGGTGGTTTACATGGAAGCCCGGGTGGTATATTTTTGTAGATGAATGATAGAGAGAAAATAAGCTTCTCTTGCAAGAAGCTTACCCAATGTTTTCCTTTGTTTAATTTAACATTTCATAGACAAAATTCTATTGGCTCTCTCTCTCTCTCTCTCTCTCTCTCTCTCTCTCTCTCTCTCTCTCTCTGCATGTAAAAGCCCTAAAACACTATATGTGGGAGAAGTTCAGAGTTTCTTCCATTATCCTCTTCCCTGTCTTGTAAATGAGAGAGGAAGAAGAAGAGATGAAAAAGGAGAGGAGAGACAGAGACAGAGAAAGAAGGGAGGGGGGAGAGAAAGAGAGGGAGAGAGAGAAGAGACAGAGAGAGAGAGAGGAGGAAGAAGAAGTAGAGAGAAAACAGGAGAGAAGAGAAAGGAGAGACAGACAGAGAGAGAGAGAGAGAGACAGAGAGAGAGAGAGAGAGAGAGAGAGACAGAGAGAGAGAGACAGAGAGAGAGAGAGAGACAGAGAGAGACAGGCAGAGAGAGACAGAGACAGAGAGGCAGAGACAAAGAGAGAGAGAAGAAGAAGAGGAGGAGGAGGAGGAGGGAAGAAAAGAGAAGAGGAGACAAGGGAGGAGAGAAACAAAGAGACAGAGAGGAGGGGGGAGAGAGGGAAAGGGTGAGAGATAAGTGAAGAGAGAGAAAGAATTGAGGAGAAAGGGACAGAGGGAGAAAGAGAGAGACAGACAGACACATACAGAGACAGACAGACAGACAGACAGACACACACACACACAGAGAGAGAGAGAGAGAGAGAGAGAGAGAGAGAGAGAGAGAGAGAGAGAATAGCATGTATGGGCAACTGAGATAAAGCCAGTTTGACTAGGCTGCACAGCATATGAAGGAAAGTATCAGAGGTAGGATTTGAACTCAGATCTGTCCTGTCAGTGCTCTCCCCCCATCCCCATCTAGCTTTAGTCACTCTTATAACCAAGCACCAGCCGCACCAGAAAGCTGACAACTGAAATAATTGTTTAGAAAAGAAGCCAGGACAGCTAAACTGTGGGCAGGACCTCCTAGGACTGTGCCAGCTGCTCGGACCCAGCGAGGGGCCCTGTAGGTAGCAGATGAAAGCAGGCAAAAGGAAAACCTCTGGGTAGCTGGTCCATTCTAGTACTGCTACAGAAAGCCATTTGTTGGGAAGGAGGGAGAGGTGAACCTGGGTAGCCCTCTTCATGATGGAGCAGGCTGGCTCTGAGAAGCTTCTCTTCCTCAGGGGCTTCATATGTGTGTCAGTGGCTGTGCTCCCTGGCACTTTGTGTGGTCCTTATAATGTTGTCCAGTGCTCCTGGGCTGCCCAGGTTTTTGGACACAGAGAACATGCAAGGCTTTGGAAAATGATGACTTGGTGTTACAAGGTTTGCACCAGCTGTGTCCTAATCATGCTTTCTGAACTCTCCTCTTTCTCCTGGGCATGCCCATGGCAGAGGTACCCTGACAGTCAGAGGTTGTAAGGCACTGACAAAGAGGTTATACACAGCAAATATCACTATAGGAATATTGGGGAAGAGAGATTAGTTGTAAAAGTAGGATTTATTTTATCCTTTTAAAGAATGCATTTTTTTTTATCACAAGAGTAATTTGTAAGACTCTTGATCTTATACATGTGTGATGAAAATGGCTTAGAATTTTAAATTTGTGCATCATTATTTTTTAACCCTCCCTTCCCAGGTTTTTACTGCCATCTTCTACATGAATATAGTTGTAATTATATTCTCCCAGTTTGCTTGCTAAAAAATGATTTAAAGAATCAGAGGAAAAATGTAAGACCATTAACTGATTTCTGTTTCCTATTTTAAAGTCATTTGCATTTAGATGAGGTGTTTCTTTAAACTAATAATAGCTTCCAATAATAAGGAAGTGATAGCTTCACCTTGTGTTGTCCTGGTCAGATCAGGTCTGGAATAGAGAAGGCCATGATGCGCATTTAGAGGAAGGTCATCAGAATGGTGAAGAGCTTTGAGTTCATGTCACAACAATCGCTCAATCAAAAGCATTTACTCTTGTCGGTCACTAAAGAAAAGCAAAAATAGTCCCTGCCCTCAAGGAGCTTACATTCTCATGAGGGAGACAGCACAGACATAAAGCTGAATATACAAGATAAAGGCAGGATTTGTTGAAGGAACCAGAGGTGTCTATTCCAGAGAAATGAAGATTCAAGGAGGATGAGACAGCTGTACTTAAGCATTTTATGGGATGTCATGTGGATAAGAAATCAGATTTATTCTGTTTGACTTCAGGGGAAAGAGCCAAGAGCAGTGAGTAGAAGGTGAGAAGAAGCAAATATAGTTAAATCCACAAGCATTTATTAAGTGCTTACTGTATGCCAGGCATTGTATTAAGTGCTTTCAAGGCACTCACAGTCTGATAGGGGAGATGACATGCAAACAACTATGTACAACAAGCAATTGACAGGATAATTTGGAAAAACTAAACAGAAGAAAGTGCTCTGATTAAGGAGGACTAGGGAAGACTTCTTACATGAGGTAGGATATTAGCTGAGACTTGAAGGAAGCCAGGAAAGGTAGAAGGTGGAGATGTAGAAGGAGAGAACTCCAGGCACAGGGGACAGCTGTCAAAACACCCCAAGTCAGGAAATTATATCAGGAAAAACTATGAATAATTGGAAATAATCCCCAAGGGGAGCAGACTAAGTGGGAAGGAGTGATGTACCCACCATCATTGAAAGTATTCAAGGAAAGGCTAGATAACCACTTCCACGGATATGTTGAAAAGAGAATTATTTTTCAGATATGAGTAAGGCTAGACCTAACTAATCTAGTAAGATTTTAGTATCTTACTAGTACTTACTAGTACTAAATACTAGATACTAAAATCTTACTAGACTAGTTAGACCTAAAATCTTACTAGTATACCTTACATAGAGGTCCCTTCCAAGTCTGAAATCCAGTGATTCTCTGAGTAATTATAAGTAAAATACAATTTGTCCAACATAATCATCTTTTTTAAACCACTGAAGTTTTATTTTCTACTATGAATGTTTTTTCTTTTAACTTTATTACTCTTTTGACATTATCTTTATTTTCTTTTCCCTTCTCCCACAGAAAAAAGCTATCATTTGTTTAAAAAAAATCAAAAAGAGGAAAAACACAGTTCAGAAAAACTAACCAATACATCAGTCAGATCTGATTGGATATGCACTGTTCCACATCGATTGCTCACCAGATTCACGAAGAAAGGAGGGAGAGGCACTCTCATATCTCTTCTTTTGGTCTAAGCCTGATCATTTTAGTTCAATTTTCATGGATTGTTATTATTGTTGTTCTTTCCATTTCCATTCTGATAGTCATTGTGTATATTGTTTTCCTGCTTTCTCTTAATTCCTTTTGCATCAGCTCATCGTACATCTCTTTGGGCTTCTCTAAATTCATTGTTTTTGATGTTTCTAATAGCATGGTGATATTCCATTATATCATTGTTCAACAATTTGCTTAGCTCTTCCCCAATTGAGGAGGACCAACTTTGCTTCCAGTTATTTGTCACTACAAGAGTGCTGCCATGAATGTTTTGGTGTAAATAAGGGCATTATATTTGTCCCTGACTTCCTTGGGATAGACATTTTATCAATGTGATTTCTTGGTCAAGAAGTTTGAACATTTTAGTTGGTTTCCTAGCATAATTCTAAATGGTATTCCAGAATTCACAACTCCAACATCAATGTATTTAGTGTGT
This sequence comes from Trichosurus vulpecula, assembly GCF_011100635.1. Lineage (NCBI taxonomy): Eukaryota > Metazoa > Chordata > Mammalia > Diprotodontia > Phalangeridae > Trichosurus > Trichosurus vulpecula. The sequence goes on from NC_050576.1 coordinate 230,358,089, forward strand.
TTTCCCACAATTCCTCCAACACTATTTCCATCTTTTGTCATTAACTTTGCCAATTTGCTGTTTGTGAGGTAAGACCTCAGAGATATTTTTATTTGCATTTCTATTAGTAGTAGTAATTTGGAGCAATCTTTCACATGCCTATTTGTAGTTTGGAAAACATCTTTTGAGAATTGCTTGTTTATATCCTTTGACCAGTTATGCACTGGGGAGTGGCTTTGGTGCAATATGTTTGTGGTTAGTTCCCTTTATGTCAAGTATCAGACTTTCATTAGAGATACTTAATGCAAAGATCACTATGAATTTTTTAATATTGTACATTCAGAATGTACCTTTTAAAATTAATTGTTTTCAATTTATGTTGTCTGAGGTTTTGGGGGAAAAAAACTTCTACTGAAGACCTCCTCCAAAAGCTTATCATGGTATGAAGATGACTGGATTATTGAAGGCTATGACAGGAGTTCAAACACTCACTGGTATCACCAAGCTAGAAAAACTTTGACTCTGAGTTTGACAAAATTCATTTTGATTGAACAAGAATTTATTAAGGATCTACCATGTACAAATCTCTATTGGAGGTCTGGAGCTACAAAGCCAAAACTAAAACCACTACCTGCCCTCCAGAAGCTTACATTCTACTTAGGACAGACTATCTATTGTCCAAAGCTAGGCCAGGTAGGTACAGAGTAGTCCATTGTCAGAAGCTTGGTTGTAGGGTGGTGATTTTTTTCTCCACATTTATTACACTCAACAACTAAGGCACGAAATCAAGGGAGTTTTAATCTGTGTTGTTGGAGGGGCTTCTATGTTGATGAAACCATAGCTATTAAAAGTATTCAAGTAGTATTGAAAATAAATAGAAAATTTTAGCTAAAAACTAAAAATTAGAAACTTTAAGGGCTTCATTTTATTTCATGGACGTGTCATATTCAATCATGAGCATTACTTGGGAAACAGTGGTTTCTTTGATGTCGAGTAGTCACTGAATCAGCTAGTGGTCATGGTGGATAGTATACTGGACTTAGAGTCAGAAAGAGCAGAATTCAAGTTCTGCTTCAGACACTGTATGACCCTGGGCAAGTCACTTAACATGTCTGCATCTCAGTTTCTTTGTCTATAAAATGGGGATAATAATAACACACAAAATTGTTATGATATTCAAAAGACCTAATATACATAAAGCACTCCTCAAACATTAAAATATTAGGTAAATGTTAGCTATTATTATTATTTATTATTACTATTAGTAGTAGTAGCCATAGTAGCAGCAGCAGTAGTACTAGTAGTAGTAGTAGTTATACTAGCAAAGTGAGTCTCACTTCACTCTCCACTCCCATAAAAGGACAGCTCTCAGCCCATGAGAGTCTTGAGACCAAGTCAAGAATGAGGCTCCAGAGGGGTCTGAGATCAGTAGGTGACGCTGAATCATTGCCAACATGTCTCACTCCACTACGCTTTCATGAGGAGCATTGACACCACGCTGCCACCTGTCTAACTCAATTCCACCTTAGAACAATACCCAACTCCTCTTCTCTGAAGGATTCATGAATAAAATGAGCTTGTGAAATTAAGTAATGCAGAAAATTTGAGTTGTTTTTACTTACTTTTGAGAGAATAAAAAGGGAAAGAGTTGAACTTCCATATTCAAATTATGCCAACCTGCTACTTTGCTTTCCTTGCAAAATAGTGTAAGGTTGTTGATTTGTCCAATGACAGACAGCCTACCTATCATCTACCCCTCTTAATCCAACCCAGCCCAATCCATCCCAGTCCCAGACCATTTGACCCAATCCAACCCAACCCAACCCAATCCAACCCAATTCATCCCAGTCCAGTTCAATTCAATCCAATGCCACAAATCATTTTGAAAGATTCTTATTGATACTTTCTTTGTATCCCTAGATTTCTCTCTGTAACCTACACTCTTCCCTTCCTAGAGAGCCAATCCTTATATGAAAAAATTTTTTTAAGGGAAAGAAAGAAGTCATGTCTCTATCAGTTCCTCCATGTGCCTCATCATATAATCTATGTATATAGAATGAAATAAAGATGGGATAATAATAACACTGACTAGCATTTATATAGCACATATAGGTTTACAAAGTGTCTGACATATGGTAATCCCCTCTGATACTCAGAACAACCCAGTGAGGTCAATGGGATTATTATTTGCATTTTACAGATAAGAAAACTGAGGGAAGCAGGTTAAGTAGCTTGCCCAACTGGTTAAAGGCTATGGGGTAGGGAGGGACTGCAGAGGTCTGGAAGTTCTGTGTATTGGAGGCATAACATTTTCCACCTTTTAAAAGTAATGATGTTGTGGAGATGTAGAGGAAGGACAAATAATTGCTTAACAGCCGCTTTGAGTAAGAAGAGAATGGGCGATCAGTCCTTCTGCACTCCTGGGACAAATCTCGAATCCTGAAAGAAAACAAGCCCGGACAAATGAGCCTGAAGCCCACGGAGATCATCCTGCCCTTGACCTTCCTCCCCAGAGCCTATCTTGGGCACTCGGCTAGTTTATGACATTCCTCACCACAGCCTCTGTGCCCTCCAGTAGCGGGCTATATTTAACTGCAATATCTCGTGACAGTGACATGGGCTTAATTTTGAGTGTTGCTGCATTTCGGGTCAGTGCAGAGCCCAAAGAAAATTTAGTTTGGCTGGGTAATGTTTGCTCAATTGCTTTCAAACTCAGTGTGGTGGCAGGAGGAAGCTAGTAAACCATCCAATGCAAAAATGTTATTTCAAGCTTATTTTCTGATTAAAGTTATTTTTGTTTGTTCGTTTGTTTTTTTCTGGACATCACTGAGGATGGCTGAGAACTTAGTGTTTTACGCTGTCGGGAACCAGTGATATCTGCACTTACAAACAGGATTCCAGAGACTTCTTTGGAGGTGATTGTTCCATCTTCAGTGACGTCCCTTGAGTTGGTTCTGAGCTGTCCAGCGTTCTTTGGGACGGTTGTAAATAAGGAGACTTTGGTGTTTCACATTTTATGAGTTAGTTCCTAGTCAAATTCAAGCCCCTCTACCTCCCACCACCAAAAAATAAAGGGAGAAGAGGAGAAATAAAATGGTGTGGTTATTGATACATTCTTTACTCCCCGACACCTGACATCCCTCCCTCCCTCCCTCCAGAAGTCATACTGTCTGTTGGGGTCCTGTTAACCATTCTCACTTTTTCTCTCTGGCTCTATATCTTTGCATTTACTTCACTTGTCCAGTGAGAAATCACGGTGTAGAGGAAAGAGCGTCGACTCGAGTAGGAGGATGAGGATTCAAACCCTGCTTCTGCCTTGAGAACAAACCACATTAACTCTCCTTGTATTTCCACACCCATGAAGGTGGTAGGACTCAGTGATGTCAAAAGCCATTTATAATTCTGACACTGAGGTGTTCCACGAAATCTCAGCTTTGCCACTCACCAGCTGGGTGGCCAAATCACCTCAGCTTTCTAAGCCTCAGTTTCTTCATTATTATGGCAAAGATAATGGTGCAACCTCAGTTGTGAAGAAGAATTTGCTTTGAAAAGTTCAAGTCTTCACTGAATGGATCAGGATTTAGAAAGTCTGCTTAAGAGGCTCACTGGCTGTGTGACCTTGGCAAAGTCATTCGGCTTGTGTGTAAAATGAAGGGGTTAGACTTGGTGACCTTCCAGCTCTCAGTCTGTGAGCCCGTGATGATCATTTTAGTAGTTTTATGTCCGCTAGAATGTAAGCTCCTCGAGGGCAGAGGTTGGTTTTGCCTTTTCTTTGTATCACCATCACTTAACACAGTGCCTGGCACATAGGAAGCCTTTAGTAAGTGATTGTCCACTAACTGACTAATCTATTTATAGCCTACGTTAACAAAAGCATTCAATTTGTTCATCTGTTTGAAGAGTTCCTGAATTTTTATACTGCTGTTTACTCAACAGGCCCCGTATTACTTTAGGTTGAAATATGAACTACTCTTTTGGCATTTCAAGTTCTGCCCAAATTGGTCCCATTCTAACTTTCAAGCCTTATTACACCTTATTCCTCTCTGGTCTAGCCAAACTGACCTTTCTGGTGCTCATCCTTAACACCTTGTCTCCTGTTTATATGCCTGCACATTCACAGTCTCCCATATCTGTAATGTTCTTCCAGAAGTGAGGTGGCTCAGTGGTTAGAGCACGGGGTCTGCAGTTAGGAAGACCTGGATTCAAATCTGACCTCAGGGTCTCTATCTACATGACGCCAGGCAAGTCACTCTGTCTGCCTCTCAACTGTAAATTGGAGATCATAACAGCACCTACCTGGTAGGATTGTTAGGATCAAACGAAATATTTGTAAGGCACTTAGCAAAGTTCCTGGCATATAGTAGGTGCTTAATAAATGCTTGTTCCCTTTCCTTCTCACCTCAGCCTCTTAGAATCTCTGGTCTCTTTGAAGACTCACCTCCAATGTCATCTTCATGAAACCTTTTCTGGTCTTCCCAGCTGCTAGTGCCCTCCCCATCAAGGTTACTTGTGTGTGTTTGATAAATGTTTTATGCCTATGTTGGTGTTACAAGCTGCTTTAGGCAAGGATTCTTTCATTTTTCTATTGTTAATCCCCAAAACCTAACACAATGCCCAGACCATAGTAGGAGCTTAATAAATGCTTGTTGGCTAATTGGTTCATTGATTAATCGCTGCAAATTCATCTTAGTACAGAGACCTAGGGGTCCACTGCAATTCAATAAACATTAATTGTGTCTCTTGTGTGCCAGGCTCTGTGATCTCTGGTGCCTGTGGAAAATGAGGCATTCTGAGCAGGTCAGTGTTCCAGATAGCTGGACGCTTATGTGCCAAGCTTTATACCTTACCACCAACTCTTAGTGTTAGAAAAGACTTCTGGGGGCAGCTAGGTGGCGCAGTGAGTAGCATTGGCCCTGGAGTCAGGGGGACCTGAGTTCAAATTCGGCCTTGTACACTTGACACACTTACTAGCTGTGTGACCTCGGGTAAGTAACTTAACCCCAATTGCCCTGCCTTCCCCCTTCCAAGAGAAAAAAAAAGAAACAAAGGACTTCTACAGCCATCCCATCCAAACCACAGTTACACAAGATTCTTCTCTGCAACGTCCTGGAAAAAGTGGTTGCCTTTGCTTTAGGTCTTTGCTTAAAGACCTCTAGGGAGGAGGCGTTCACTACCTCCAAGGTAACAACCATCATTCCACTTTGGCACAGCTCTCACAGCTAGGAAGTTTATTTTGGCTTTTCTTTTTTTTCCCTACCAGAATCAAGTTAAATTTGGTTCTACAATTTGTACCCATTTCTTTTAGCTCTGACCCTGAGACGGACCAGGGCAATTCTGATCTCTCTTCCATTGGTCACCTCTTCAAATACTTGGATCCAATTCTCGAATCCCCCCAAGCCTTCTCATTTCCAGGCTAAATAAATATCCCTGATTCTTTTAACCAACTGGCATATGGTAAGACCTTGAGGCCCTTCATTATTCTGGAAACCCTCCTCTGGGTCTCCAGCTTACCAATGTCCTCCCTAAGATTCATGATTGTGATTTTTTTTTATGATCTGGTTTTTGCTGGCAAAGTTTCTAAAATTGACTTGACATATTCCAGCCTTGCTAAATTATTTAACAGCACCAAAGGTACAGGCTGGGTGGCTTAGTTTGCTGCTTCCCTTGAATGCAATGACTCCTGAATTGCCTTGTGGAGTTCCAGGACCTTTGGGCACTGATGCCTTAAGGGAAAATTGACATGCTGGTGATGGTTGGCCCTTCACACCCCAGACCCGTCCTATCTTCTGTCTGTTCATCTTTTTGGTTTTCAGAGTATCTCAAACTGACTTCCTTTATTGCTGCTTCTAATCTCAATTGACCATTGATGCTTCCCTCCACCTTCTTTTGCTTCTGTGATTTCCTTTTCTCTTGCCTTGTATCTCTTGTTATTTCATAGACTCATAGTATTTAGAGCTAAAAAGGCACCTTGGATAGAATCTAATCCAATGCCTCCATTTAAACTGAGGCATAGAGAGTTTAAGTGACTTACCCAAGACCACACAGATAATAACAGCAGCTCTGAAATTCAAATCAGGTCCTCTGACTCCAAATCCAGGGCCAATCCTACAATACCAGGCTGACCCCATTCCCTTGATGCAAAAAACATTGATGCAAAAAGGTTGGCCTTATTATGGAAATTGCCAGTCAACCAGAGCACTCCTTTCTTTCCTCATGGACAGTTAACCAATCACAATTCATTGGGGTAATCCCCAGGTCATCAGTGGCTCAGCGCTAGGGATATTTTTTTTTTAGTGGCTTCTGGGTTTGGAGCAAGTTTCCATGGCTGAGTGTTCCAGAAGACTGGCTGGTTGGCTGGCTATGTTTCCCTGGCATGCTTTCCTTCAATCTGTCAGATGCACATTGTTTCAAGAGTCAGCAGCAGTTTTCAAGAGGTTTTGCTCTCTGTTCTTAGGGAATGGAAGCTCAAACAGCTTATGTGGGACTTAGATCTTGGTGTGGGGTTTGCTGTCAGTGACAATACCCAGCTGGTTACTGCTAAGACTTCACCAGAGGGCAGTTTCTTTTTCCAAGACCATGCCACCCCTTTGCTGTCTGCTTCTTAGTGATTGTTTTAGGAATTTCTGTCTGTCTTGGTTGCTTATACTAGGACTTTCCCCCTCTGCCCCCCAAAATAACAAAGAGGTGCTAAAACTGAAATGATAATTTCATTTTGATATTTATTATTTAATATAAAATAACTGTTTTGAATCCCAAAATTATACTATGTTGGTGGGGTGGGGAGCAATGGGGAGGGGGGAAGAGATTACTACCACTTTTATTCTTCCTTAAAGGAGAGATAGAGAGTGGACTTGGGATTTCAACCCTGGGTGAGGAAACTCCCTATATCAATAAAGGCTGGAAACTTCATGACCACTGGTGATCTTAGAGAGCTGAAAGGGTTAAATGTTTGTCTAAGGTCATAAAGCCAACAGGTGGCACAAGAGGGATTTGAACCCCCATCTTCTTGGCTTCAAAGCCAGATCTCTATCCACTACTCCCTGAATTCTTTCATGTCTTTAAAACAGGCTTATATAAGTCTCTTCCAATGTTCTCTTCAAGCTTTTCTAAGGTTCTATTCATCTTTAAAGATCCAGGACTCCCTGATTCTCCATGAGAGCAAAATCCTACCCTATGGATTTGCTCATACAGTGCCACCTACTAGATCTGGATTGTTAAGTTCAGCCATGATGTCAGTCAATAAACATTTATTAAGTGTTTAACATTCATTAAGTATTTACTATGTGTCAGAAACTGTGCTAAGTGCTGGGGATACAAGTACGAATAAAGACAAAGACAGACCTGTTTTCAAAGAGCTTATAATCTGACAGAGAAAGATGATACACGAAAGGAAGTTGAAAAGGGATGGCGGAAGTACTCAACCCAGAGAGTTCCAGAGAATTCTAAGAGCAGTATTGCTGGTGGGAAATGGGGAGAAAAACTTCCAGAGCTCCCTCTTTGAATAAAGGCCCTGGATAGTGTTTACTCTGTGCCGGGCACTTTTTACAAACATTATTTCATTTGATTCTCACAACAACCCCGGTAGGTAGATGCTATCATTACCCCCATTTTACAGGTGAAGAGATTGAAACAAACAGAGGTGAAATGGCTTGTCCAGAGTCACACAGCTAGTATGGGACTGAGGTCAGATTTGAACTTAAGTCCTCCTGACTCCAGCTTGTCACTCTATCCACTGAATTAGCAGCTGTCCTTGAAATAGACAAAGTCATGTCAAGACTCTTGGTCGAGGAGAGCCAAGATGGTGGAGAAGAGGCAGGGACTCACCTGAGTTCTATCAAATTCACCTCCAAACAATGTTAAAAAAATGCCTAAAAACTAATTCTGGAACAGCAGAGCTAAAGAATGGTGAGGTGAAATGAAAAGAATTCCTGGAAGAGTCTTTAAAAGACTTTAACAATTAAATAAGAAAGGTAGAGGAAAAATTGGGAAAGAAAGTAAGAATGATGCAAGATAATCATGGAAAAAGACTCAACAGCTTGGTAAAGGAGGCACAAAAATACTGAAGAAAATAACACCTTAAAGAAGCAGAATAGGCTAAGTTGTAAAAGAGGCACACCAATCTACTGAAGAGAACTCCTTAAAAAGCAGAATTGGCCAAATGGAAAAAAGGTACAAAAATTCACTGAAAAAAAGAGCTCCTCAAAAAGTAGAAGTGGCCAAATGGAAAAAGAGGTACAAAAGCTCACCAAAAAAACCCAATTCTTTAAAAAATTAGAATTGGGCAAGTGAAAGCTAAAGACTCCATGAAACATCGAGAAACAATAAAACAAAATCAAAAGAATAAAAAAGAGAAGAAAATGTGAACTATCTCATTGGGAAAAACAAAAACAATTGACCTAGGAAAAAAGACCAAGGAGAGATCATTTAAGAATTATTGGACTACCTGAAAGCCATGGTCAAACAAAAGAGCCCTGACTTTATTTCAAGTAATTATCAAGTTTCTCTGGAGAGAGGCTTAAGCATTCTCCCTACTCTGTCATTTACAACCTATGTTCCCTTCAGCTAGTTGCTTTGGCCCATTGGGCTTCCTTCTCCTCACCTGTAAAGTGAAGGTATTGGATTGATGAAGATGGTACTAGAACATGGTAGCTGTTTTCAAGTACTTGAAAGTTTGTGATGTGGAAGACAGATTAGACTTGTTCTGTTTGCTGCCAGAGGCAGGCAGGTGGCTCAGTGGATAAAGCACTGGATCCAGAGTCAGGAAGACCTCTTCAATCTGGCCTCAGACAATTACTAGCTGTGTGACCTTGGGCAAGTCACTTAACTTCTGTTTGCCTCCATTTCCTCATATGTAAAATGGAGATACCTCCCAGGAATTGTTTTGAGGATTAAATAGGATGACATATGTAACGAACTTTCCAAACCTCAAAACAAGCTAACATTAACTAGAAGTGACAGAAGGAAATCACAAAGAGGCGAAAATAGGCTTGACATCAGGAAATACTGTGGAATAATTGGTGCTGACCACAAGTGACATGGGCTTCCTAGGGAGGTGGAGGTGTCTCTTTGTATCCTCCTTTAGAAAATGATTTGGAAATTGGAGTGGTATCCTAGGGAATGCCAAAATAGAAGACAAAACGATGACTTGGATTTCTCTAAATTTTCTCAATTTCCCAAGCCATTTGTAAGGTGTACCATGGTAATTTTAGAGAAGATGCTTTTGTCTGTGTCTCCCTTGATTATTCCAAATGCAAATGATTTTTGGACTATCCGGTGCTTTGCAATATCCTCCCTTCCTCCATCCACACAGATAATAATAGTAGTTAGCATTTATATCATACTTTAATGTTAGGAAGGCACTTCCACATGTTATCTCATTTGGTCCTCACAACAACCCAATGAAGTCAGTACTATTACTAGCTCTATTTTACAGATGAAGAAACTGAGGTGGAGATTAAGTGATGCCCAAGGTGTCACACCTAGTAAATATCTAAGGCCAGATTTGAACTCAGATCTTTCTGACTCCAAGTCCCCCACTATGTCCACTGTACCACCTAGTTACCTCTAAGTGCTTGATTGATTAATCCTTATCTTCGTGGGAGGAGTTTTTATACACGTGTGCCATAATATTGGCACAGTAAGGCTATTTAACCTTTGCCAAGTCCAGGACTATGTCTTACTCATTACTGAATTTCTCCCAGAGTTGTCACTTGATTAATATTTGTGAAAATACAATTTAATTACTGAGAGCCTTCCATGTAAGCCTTGTTGTTATTTTGGTCCATACAGAATGAACTGTTCTCTAGTACAGGGGGGCACTGTGGTTTTGCCTTTCTTGGTATCTCCAGTCCTTAGCATGGTTACCAGAACCTAGGTTCTCCCTTTTCCTCTTCACCTTCTGACTTTCCTGATTTCCTTCAAGTCTCTGCTAAAATCCTCTCTTCTGTGAGACCCTTAAATGCAGGTGACTCTCCTTTAATAGTATCTTTAATATATCTTGTTTGTGTGTAGTTTTTAGTACCTCGTCTGGCCCTACTTGTGAGTCCCTATTTGACTGGAGATTTATCCAGGGCATGGACTTACCAGCAGTCCCTTTATTTATGATTAATTCTAAAGACATCATAGGTCAACTATTTAGATTAAGCTAAACATTGCCTCTTCCTCAAAGCCCATCAAACTATATTCATAGGTACTTAATAAAAATTTATTGAACTGAATTGAATTACAAAGAATCCTTGACCTGATGAAGACAGTCTACAAAATATCTACCACTAAACTCTAATTGCTGTGTGGATCGCCAGGGTAACAATAATTCCAATGACTCTTTGCCAATATGTTTCCTCAGGGTGATATCTCCCATGAGAGACAATGTGGTAGAATGAGAAAATCGTTGACATCTAATGTCGGAGGATCCAGGTTCAAATCCCACTTCTGCGGCTCATTGTGTGTGTGACTTTGGGTAAATCACAGCCTTCAACCTTTGTGTGTTTTATTTTCTTATCTGAAAAATGAGGGGATTAAACTAGACAGCTACCGATATACCTTGTAGCTTTAGATGTATGATCCTCTGACTTTAGCCAAGTCCTATTATTCTGCATCTCAGCTTCCCATCTGTAAAATGAAGTATTTGGATTAAATGGCCTCAGAGAACCATTCGGCTCTAAATTTCATCTTCTGACTCCTGAGTTAAAACTTCATATTTTTCTAGCTTGATGTTGCAAGCACAGGACTTATTAGCCTGTGCTATGATTTGAATATAACATTGCATTTAAAGAACTTTATAATGTATCTGTGAAATAATATTTCATATGTTGGTAAAAAAAAGCATTACAATCTCTTATTTTCAGTTCCAAAGAAGACCCATAAAGGTAACTCATATGTTATATGCCTTGGCCATGGTAAGGAATTATATTTAGGGACTCAGCCTTGTTTCAAAGGTCCTGTCAATAGCTTATCATAGGAAAATCTACTTTCTATATCACCTTCTTTGGATGATTGGATGTTTTAGAGTTTTATTCCTGGACTTTTTTTGTATCCTTTACAAGGATCGGAGTCATGTGGGAATCCTGGAGTCTTACTATTGCATCAGCTAAGAACTAGAAATGGCTAAAGCCTTTCTAATATTATGAGTATACACTGAACTAGGAGTCAAGGGACTTGAGTTCAAATCCAAGGTCTACTATTTACTGTTTGCATGTTCTTGGGCAAGTCTCGTATCCTCTCTGGGCCTTGGTTTCTTCATCTGAAAAGTGAAGGGATTGGACTAGTAGTCTTAAATATCCACTCCTGCTCTAGAGCTATGATACCAGTGTCTTAGGAAGGAATTAAATGTAGAACAAAGCTGCAGAGCAGCGAGGGAGTACAAGGTCATCCAGAACATTTAACCCTTTGAATACAAGGTCAGCAAGGACATTTAACCCTTTGAGTACAAGGTCAACAAGAACATTTAACTCTTTGACTACAAAATCATCAGGAACAGTTAGAGATTTAATTCACTTCACATGGATTAGGAAGTAAAGCTTCACATGATTTTTCACACAGTCACTAGGGAAAAGAACCTGACCACTTTTTGAGTGATGAATCAGGTGAAAGAAAATATGGGCTAGATATTATCTATTACCTTTGCTCCCATCTAAGAATAGGGCAATGTCAGGTGGACCTGGATTCAAGTCTTGCCTCTGACATACTCTGGCTTTGTAGCCCTGGGAAAGTCACTTAAGCAGAGATATAAAGTCATAGGATCTTAGCTAGGGTTGGAAAGGACCTCAGAGGCCATAAAGTTCAAACTCTTTCCAGAGTAGGAAACTGGAGCCCTGAAAAAGGAGTGATTGCCCAAGGTCACTGAGGTAGACTAACCTAAGGTCATACAAGTTGTAAGGACCAATTTTGGGCTACGGACCCAGGTTTTCTCATTTCAAATCCAGCATTCATTCTGCTGTGCCATGCTGTCCTCCTCTTAATGTGTTAGCTTACCAAGAACAGGATTTAGGTAGTTCTATTTAAATATCTACTTGTTTCATGCAAGGTTTCTCCTTGAGTATATGCATGGGCTTGGAATCTAGGTGAACCAGAGCATCCGAGCATTGAGGGGTTCTGTTCAGCAGTTTTCTCTGCCCATCAAAAGCACATGGAGATTAGCATGAAGTTACTGACCGTGTTCTGCTCAGTTCAAAATTAATTTCCTGGAATGCCAAACAAAATGCCAGTGAGTGACTTAAGCATTTTTAAAGTTAACACAGACTTGGGAAAGCATATTTTGGCATAAATGTTGGTTTTCTTTTATTTCCTGGACTCAGATGTTAACCATTGATGGAAATTAGGGCAAACAAATAAGAAAACAGTCTCTGGCCTCAAATAATAAGTTACTAAGTGGCTTTTGGCAGCAGGGCCCTTGCTAATGACATCTTGCATGGAAGAATGCTTAATATTTTACAGTTGTCAGAGATCATTAATGAATCGTTCCAAGAGTATTTGGGGGAAGAAGGGACATGGATTTCTCATTTTACAAATTAATACATAGAGGCAAAGCCCTGGAGCAAGTGAATTCCTTTAGATTCACATAACAAATTCCATGCCCGACACTCAGTTTCATCATTATCCAACTCACTCATCTTAAAAAAGACCCGAGTTCAAATACAAGGTCCAACATTTACTATGTGCATTGGTCATTAGTTCATTCAAGACTGGGACTCGGCATTAGAGTCCAAATACTGGGGGGTTCATAGGATCACAGACTCAGAATTATAATAATAGTAACAATTGTACTAGCATTTACATAGCAATTTGAGGATTACAAAGCACTTTACAAATATTATCTCACTTTATTCTCAAACATCTCTGGGAAGAAGGTGTTATCATTATCCCCATTTTGCTGATGAAGGAAATGAGGATGTGGGAAGCCAAGCAACTTGCCCTCAGTCACAGTAAATATGTGAGGCAGCATTTGAACTCAGGTCTTCCTGACTCTAGAGCCAGCTTGCTATTATTTATTAATTATTATAATGATATTAATTTTATTAATTAATCTAGTAACCCATTATTAATATCATCATTGATTATCAATATAATATATTATAATATAATTAATGTAATTTACTTTAATATTTTAAATATTAATTTGTTATATTAATAATAATTACTAATTATACCTTCAAACTGTACAGAGACCTTAGACATCGAGAACAGGGCCTTCATTTGAGTTGATACACAGAAATGAAATGCCTTTCCGAAAGTCACATGGGGCCACCTGGATCTCTGTCCCTCCCCACACCTTTCCCCCAACAGCGTGTGAACCAGAATAGCGTTACTGAAGGAAATACAGATCGATGGTAACACTGATTGCAGGAAGGGATTTTCATGGAATCAGATCTAGAACCTAAGGAATCTCAAAGGCTCAGTCTATAAGATTTTGTTAAGTCTTCTTAAAAAGGAAGAGTTTTGTTTGCTTGTTAGTCTTAGAGGTGACCTAGTCCAAAATCTTCAATTTACAAATAAGGAAATTGAGTCTGAGGAAGGTTAAGGGGCTTGCCCAAGGTCACACAGGTTATAAAGGAAAGAGACAGGATTGGAATCCAGGTCCCCTGACTCCAGAGTCAGGTCTCTTTTAACTACAGCATTTAGAGGTAGAAGGGACCTTAGAAGTCAGCTAACTCGGGCTCCGATCTTATAGGTGAGCAAATATAGGCCCAGAGAAACAAATGATTTTCCAAAGGTCTCATAGTAAGTGCAAATGTTGAGAGTTGAACCCAGGGCCTCTGCTCCCAGATCTAGCAGTCTTCCTACGATGCCTCACCTTCCGATGGCCATGGCAGCAAATGTATAAATAAGAGGAAAATCGGGTAGAGTAAGCCCTGACCTTGGAGTCAGCCTGAATTCAGCCCTCCCCACCTTCTACTTACTAGCTGTGTGACTCTGGTCAAGTCACCTCACCTCTCTGAGACTCAGCTTCCTCATCTGTAAAGTGAATTGTTCTGAGAAAAATGCTTTGTAAGCATTAAAACACCCTAGACCTAAGAGATGGTTGCAGCAGCAACTGTAACTGATCCATGGCAGGGTCTATGTGTATGCTGATTGCCAAACCTTTAGTCTAATAATGATAATAATAACTGACATGTTATAGCATATTCAATTTCACAAAACACTTTGCACAGATTATTTCATTTGAGATTCCCAAAAACTCTATAAGGAAGGTAATATAATATAATGGTATTCTGTCCATTTCACAGATGCAGAAACTGAGGTTCAGAAAAAACTAAGTCACTGTCCCAGAGGCACTCCCCTAGTAAATAGAAGAGATGAGTCGAGACCAAAGCCCAGCACTCTATCCTTAATGTCACGTTGTTCTATTTTAAAGATTAAAATAAATCAATGGACTATGGGTCAAGAAACTTGTCCTTCCCCCTCACAGTTGAACTGGGATCAGTGATTTTTTGTTGAGCATCTCTCATCCTCTTTTGGGACCTTAGAGTCTCTGTTTACCAGATTTCTAAGTTGTGAATTTTCTTTATTCTGTGAAATCTAATTCCCAATCGCTTGCCCAATCTGCCAAAAATGAATTCAAATACAACAATTTCCGAGACATTGTTTTCACAAAGTTCTTACCTGCTGACTGTAGCTCACTCGATCTTCCTCACACCCCTGTGAAGAAGGTTGTTTGCTATTATCATTTCTACACCTAGAGGTTAAGTGACAGCGGGGGCCATAACATAGCTAGTAGATGGTTAGTAGATTGAACCTAGATCTTGGGGCGCTGAGTTTAATATCCTTACCGTTAATAACTAGCATTTGTGTAGCACTTTAAAGTTTACAAAGCACTTTCCAAATATCCCATTTTATCCTCACAAAACCCTGGGATATAGATTCTATCACCATCCAAATTTTACAGATAAGGAAACTGAGGCAGAAAAAAGTGACTTGTCCAGGGTCATGAAGTTAGTAAGTGTCTGAGGCTGACTTTGAACATGGGGTCTTCCTAGTTCCAGAGCCACTTAACTATCCACCCACTGAACCATCTAGCTGCCTATGCCAAGGTTTCGTCCCTCACTCACGCTTCTCCAAACGGAGAACCTGTAATTCAAACCATCGAATTATCTGCCCTAAAGAATCTGTCCTTGAAAAAGATGACAGTTCCCATTGCCTTTGTCAATATCTCTGCCAGCTGCTTAATTCAGGACTCTTGTTCTCATTGGACTACAGACTTCTAAATTTCAGTATCTGTCTATAAGCAGTAATCTCCCAGTTCAGACTTGATTAGAGACTGAATCTAATCTCACCAGAAATTAGTTCTCAAACTCAAATTCGATTGAAAACAGATGTCTCCAGGCTGACTTAGAGAGGCTGCTAAAGAAATATCGCTTCCCACAATCCAAGTCTCTCTGGTTGAAACCTCTAAGTATTTGCAATCAGCTGAAGGGTGAAATAAAGTTGGACCTTCTTCCTTGAAGGAATCTGCAAGTCGTAGAAGGAAGCCACATCAATCAACCAATCAGTCAACAAGCATATAATGAGCACCTACTGTGTGCCAGGCACTGGGCTAAGTGCTACGCATACAAAGACAGCAACAACACTACACCCAATTTCTGCTCTCAAGAAGCTCACTTCTAGAAAAGGCTTTATTTATTGATCTTTCCTTTTTAATTGCCAGCTCAGAAAATGTCAGGTAGAACAATGAACCACAGTGTATCCTCTATAAACTAAGAATGATCAGACCAACACTTTGGTCATTGATTCCTTGAATTTGAGCGTCTTCTAGGTTAAGAAAGATTTGAACCTTTTTATGATGACCAGTTCATGGTTCTTAAAATTTATTTTTGATTAGGGATGAACAACACATGTACAAATTTGTTTTGTAAGATTTTGTATATGTCCTGATTTTGGGGCATATGCCATGTAAGCTCTTTGAGGGCAGAGTCCACTTCCCTTTTGTCTTTGTATCTATCCCCCAGTGCCTAGCACAGAGCCTGGCAGGATGTAGCTGTCTAAAGATGCTTTTTTGATCGAGTAGTCATTCAATAAACAGCTTCTTCTTCATCATCTTCAAAAGATAAACTGAAAAATCTACAGAAATGCTTTTGGAATGAATAGTCATCATTTCACAGAAACATAGTAAAGACTGATTACAGGTTAGATGCTAGCTGACTCAGTGAATGCAACTAGAAGCAATTTACCTCTACATGGAGCCCATGAGAGAGCTGAGATCCAAGAACACAATCAAAGGCCTTCCACGGGCAATATCCACAAGAAGGCCAGGAGCAATACATTGACAGAGAAGCATCAAATATATGGCTGCCTCATGCAGATTTGTTTGTGGCAATAGAAAGGTTTATTGATGGTAATTTGGGACCAGGTCATTGCCAACAGAAATTATAGAACAACCATTCTTAAGGAGGCTGGACTTTGTGATCAATGCAGATTATGCAAAGAAACAGTAGAAAATGTACAACGCCACTAAAAAGTTTAGCATCTACCAAATGCGGAGCAAGACATGACTGGGAGCTAGACTTAGACATCCGGAACTTCCTATCTTTCATGGACTGACAGACAACAGATCTGCAAACTACAAATACAGAGTTCAAAAAACCCTAGCGGAATTGGCCAATAAGCTAGAATTGGAACGTTATCACAGATAGAATGATGGCTTACAATCCCCTGGACGTAACATCGATTCATAAACACTTAGAAGGTTTTTCATAAATGTCATCATGCCAAGCACTATAATCTCCAAGCTATACAGAATGCAAAGTTTTCAAAATTCAGAAATATGGCAGAGGAGCTCAAAACCCTGTGGGAATAGAATGTCATTTGTCACCCCTGTTTTCCTGTCTGCTAGTGGAGTTGTACAGGATCTATTCCCTGTGCTTCCCTGTCACTCTCTTTCTTCCTCCCTCCCTTCCTCCTAACTTTCCTTCTTTTTTTCCTTTCCTTCCTTTCTTCCTTCTTTCTTTCCTTCCTTCCTCTGACTCTTTCTATGTCTGTCTCTCCCTCTTTCTTCTTTCTTCCCTCCCTCTTCCCCTCTGCCTCTTTCCCCACCACTTACCAGTGGGCTTCTATAAATCATAGGATCATAAATTTAGAGCTGGAAGGGAACTTTGAGGTCATTAAGACCAACCCCTCCCTCATTTCACAGACGAAGAGACTGAGGCCTGGAGTAGCTGAGTGACTAGTAAGCTGTCTGAAGCAGGGTTTGAATCTGGGTCTTCCTTGTTTAATCTGTTGCATCACTCTGCCTCTCAAACACTGGCATCGAGTACTTGGAGATCAGCAGAAGTTGTCTACCTGGATGGTGATCAGGAAATGTCTCCAGATAGTTTGATTCTACTAAAAACAAGGGACTTTGTGATTCCACATCGTCAATAGATTCTAGTCCATGGAGCTGGGTATGTGTGCCAGGGCCACATGGCATTGTCAGAAACTAAAGCTCTTTCCTTGAGAGCCAGCCATTTTACTTCTCATACTTGTACCTGTGTGACCTCATCCATCAAATGGGGGCGCCACTTGCATGCCCTATCTCACATGATGCTAAATGCCCCATCATTCAGCATGCATTAAGTACTTCATTTGTGCCAGATGCTGCTCTAGGTTCTGAGGATATAAAAGTAGAACAGGCCACATCCTCCTGAGGGGTCAAAGTCACCTGGGCAAGACTTCTAGTCTAGCTGGGAGAGCTTGGAGAAATAGTAACCTCTAGAAAATTCTCCATTTTGTGTATTTGTGGAAATTGAGGCATGCGGAGCACAGAGAACTGAGGAAAAATGAATATAATCTCCAAAGTCAATGTGACCAAGGCCCAGAGGAGATCAATAGCTTTTCCAAGGTCACGCAGACAAGTGTCCTTTACTAACTTCCTTCAGAATGATTCTCTTATTATGGAGTGACTTTAAATATTTCCTTAAGCTTACATATATAACATATATTATATATATCTACATAGACATATATAGACATAGACACATACATATAAATACATAAACACCCATATGTATGTACATATATATACACACACACCCATATATAGCAGCTAGGTGGCACAGTGGATTCAGTGAGAGACCTGAAGTCAGGAAGACTCATCTTCCTGAGTTCAAATCTGGCGTCAGACACTTACTAGCTGTGTGGCCCTGGGCAAGTCACTTAACCCTGTTTGCCTCAGTTCCTCATCTATAAAATGAGCTGAAGAAGGAAATGACAAACTATTCTAGTATCTCTACCAAGAAAACCCAAATGGGGTCATGAAGAATCGAACATGACTGAAAGAGACATAAAGACAGAGACAGACAGATCTCATTAATAGCATGATAGAAGATTAAGCCAACTAGCTGTCTTGTCTTTGAGCCTGTTGGATTCTGAGAATCTTTCCCAGAGCCCAGGGAGTTACACCTCCCACGGATGGCCATTAGCTCATAGTGGACCTCAATGGCAAAACAAAGAAGGAGGGTACCATTAAATTCATTCATAGCCTGGATTTCTGACTTAAGTCTCAATGCTCCAGAATCAGTCATTAAATTTTACAGCATGTTGTCACCACAGTAAATAGGTGAATATCCACTCAGGGTTTTGCGTCCAGAACTTCATATATTGGAGTGTCTTGCATATGTAAGATAGGCCAAGTTCTTAGAAAAACCGTTCTTAGCTCATGGGCCATAAAAAACAGGTGGTGGGCCAAATTTGGCTCACAGCCAAAGTTTGCCCACCCAAGATACGGGCCATCAGTCAATGACAAGCATCAATATGCGTGCATATATTTTCTAGGAAGCAATGCTCATTTGTTTACATTCATAAAACAAGGATTGTACTTGTACTTATAAAAATCATAAATCACAAACATTATCTATCTATATCTATTTTTTCCATATACTTCTCTCTCTCTCTCTATATATATACACCTATGGAGAGAGTCACATTATCTCCAAACCAGGACTGAAAAATGTTGAGGAACATGGCCCCAAAGCCTTTCAAAGCTCCTTACGGAATTTTCGGGCCTGTGTTCTCAAGATTAGCTTCTGCCTTCAAATCTTTTTTTTTTTTTAATCTAACAGGCCCCTCCCACCTTGCCCTCTTCTGACCAACCCAAATGAAGGATGCATCATAGACATGCAAAAGGGTGATTTACTTAAAACAGAATATAAGGAATATAACAAGAAATACAAATCAGGCAGCAGCCCCTCTCACTGGAGCTAGGTGAATAGAAAGTTAACACTGCACGTGACATTTTAAGGTATTAAAAAGAAAAAGAAAACCTATTGAAGAAAAGCTAGAAAGCTGGAACCCTTTTCTTGATTCTTGTTAATAATTCAACCAGTAGACTAAATTTGTAAACAGCCAGCGCTCGGATTTTTAAAAGTATGTCTCTTTTTGCTAAATAAACTAACTTGGAAAATTTGAAGGCCCTGTTCTGATCCAATAAAGGATTTCATCTTTGGTGATTGAGTATGAAATGTTAGTTCTGCACTTGACCCTTAACCAAAATCAAAAGTGCTTAAATTTTTGTGGGCAACATTTCTTTTATTTAATTTACTGATCAAGATTTATCTTTCATGTCACCATTTATGGTAGAGGTACTGAGTCTTGATTTGGTTATCATGATATCTGTCAGTCTTCAGAAATAATTGGCCATTCAGTTTTATTTTCATGAATCAGATTTCCATCAGCAATATACCGAAGGCTATCTGGGCTTTAAAAATGCCCCAAGTTATGATGTTCAAGTGACATATCTTGTCTCTTTCAATTGATAGTTATTCAGAAACAGCTGGAGACAGCCACATGCTGGATGCCTTCATCTCTCCCTTCAGTAGATCCAATTCTGATCTCAGTGTTTAAGGAAATTTATTAAAAGGTCACAGAATTTTGGACTCAAAAGAACAAAGCCCATCAAATTTCTTCCATGGAATCTTGGTTTAATTTCTCTAGTTGGTGCTTTTTGTGGTGATAGAAACAAAGATTCTGAAAAGGAAAGGTAAACATTGGTTAATATTTTCATTATCTACATTCCATCTTTTAGTTTGGTTCTGCCTTGGATGTCTCATGTTGCCATTATCAGAAAGAAGTTCCCTTCTCTCCTCTCTTGCTTATTCATTTATTTACTAGTTATCTTCAATGATTATTGAATTAATGCATGGGTTGCGGTTGACCAGAATAGTGGCTACTGCTACTCTGATCTATTTCTTAAACCTTAGAGATCAACCCTACCCTTAAGCCCCCACTTTGCTGATTAGGAAAATAAACCTTAGAAATGTAGGATGGCTTTTCCAAGTAAAGTATGAGCACTAGAGAGCTCTGTTATTTTTTTACATGGGAAAATGTGGATTAAAAAATTATAAACACTTGTCTATTTAAGTCAAGGAAACATGCATTTCTAAGCATCCATTCTGTGCCAGGACCTGCGCCAAGAGGTGGAGGAGATTGGAAGCTATTCTTGAGTGTTGTTATTGAGTCATTTCAGTTGTGTTCAACTCTTTGTGACCTCACTTGGAATTTTCTTGGGAAAGATACTGGAATAGTTTGCCATTTCCTTCTCCTGTTTATTTTACATATGAGGAAACTGAGGCCAACAGGGTTAAGTGGTTTGCCCAGGGTCAAACATCTAATAAGAGTTGAATGCTAGATTTGAACTCATAAAGATGAGTTTTCATGATTCCAAGCCCAGTGCTCTGCCCACTGAGCCACCTGGCTGCCCTATTCTCCAGTGTTTAGGGGACAAAATACAAAAGAATCTGAGATCCCTTCATATGGATACTTCTTCCATTGAAATAGATTACAATGGCTGCAATGTTTTCCCATAAATCATCTAGAATGAATCAGCCTTTATATTTTGTAGGTCTTTAGTCTATTGGCATTGCATGGCAAGCAAAGGATCTTATGGCAGTCCATTGGTTATCCTCCAAAACACTGGCAACCCCACCCCCATCATGGGTCATGGACTTTTACCTTTTAACGAAAAAAGGGGTAGGGAGGCAGAGGGATTGGAAAGGGTCCCAAGAACAAATAAGACAACTTTAAATATATATATTTTGTTAAAAATAAAATTTAATGGTAGACAAATAAGGAAACTATAATTGGGTTAAGCAAAGAAAACATGAACCACAAAGCAGATGGTCTCCTGTTCTAGTACCTGGAGTCTTAGAGAGTTGTTTTGAGCACAGAAAGGTTAGTGATTATCCAATGTGTGTCAGAAGCAGGACTTGAACCCAGTTCTTCCAGACATACCAACCCCCTCTCACACTATCTTTAAAACATACACATTTTTAAAAATGGTAAATAGCTTGGAATTTACCGTTTTATGCATAATTTATTTTCATCATTTATTTGAATATTTATTTTGTTTCTTATGATACGGATCACTTTTTTTTAAAAAAAAGCAGAAAACAGCTTATTTTGTTATACAGACAACAACCCATGCTGTGATTTTTTTGCATTCATATGCTTTACTTGATTAATGAGGTATGGGAGGCAGCAATCTCCACCTCTCCAGAACAATTAATGAAATCACAGAAATGAGGATGAAAGCTCAAAGACTGTCTATGCCCTATTACTATTTTCCAAAGCATGAGGAAAGAAGTTCACTTTGAATGGAATTACCAAGAACCCAACTAGCTATTGGCTGGCAAAGTATGGGCCACACACTGGTGGCCTTTAGGAAAACAGGACATAGGCTCTAGGCTAGAGAGACATAAACAGATAGGGATTGGCCAGCAGCTACAAGGAACATGAATTCTGTAATGTGACAACCTTCAGTCATCAAAATCCCTATTTTGCCCCTGTCTTTGGAATCGATCAATCAATAAACATTTATGAGGTGCCTACTATGTATCAGGCCCTGGATACTCTGTTAATGCCTACTAATCAGTCAATTAGCAAGGATTTATTAAGGACTTACTATGTTTCACTCAAAATAAAACCTTTCAAGGAGTTCACATTCTTCTGTAGGGAAGTGAAGACAACCCATTAGTTAGGGGCTGTTGAATTTATTTTTTCTTTTGGTCTTCCCAGATTATAGTGCACTGCCTGGCACATAGTAGGGCTTCTTGCTGATAGATTGTTGAACTGAATTGTATTGACTTCTTTGGAATTTTAGATTCCTGACATGTTTTAAAAGCATGGTCAGCCCAGCTTAGGAAGGTCTTGGCAGAAAAGGACAGATAAAGAGGAGAGGAGCATGTCAGATTTGTTTTATTTTGAAATTTTAAAATGCAACATCTAAAGATAATAAATTGTCATGATTTTTATCAGCATATTTCTAATTTGGAATTCAAGCTCCATCTGATTTTAGGTAAATATTTCATCAGAAGCAAAATCTGCTTGGTTCTAGCCCCCCAAGTACCAACGTATTCTGTGCATGCTATCTGGATCAAGAGTTGTGCTCTGATTTATTTATAAAGAGATAAAAGGAATTGTTTGCAACTGGAGTGTCTTAGCTAAGTCAGTTGGAATTTTCCAAAGACAGCAACTTAAGGAAGAAGCTCCAGCAGTCCATTAATGACAGGGCCTGTGCAGGAGATGCTGTAATAATTGGTAATTACCTCATCTGATGCTCTGGAATGATTTGATCATTGGATCTGGGGTTGATGGGGTTTTTTGGTCCCACCAACTGTTGACAAATGTAGCAATGAATTCATGCTTCCTGTTGCTCCCCTCATCTGTTTTACTTTGGTATCAACATAAAAATAATAACTGTCACTAAAACTGGCAGGTGAATTCTGGGATTTTTTAAAAGCTATAGTCAGATTTCCTAGAATTCTCTTTCCTGTTCTATTACCAGAAACCTATACTTTATTTGGAGGCCTCATTATTCCAGAAACGACTGTTGGATTTTCCTTTGAATTGGACTTCCATGAGTCTTTTCTCACCAATTGTTTTAACGCTGTCAGGGAAAGATGGCAGTAAGCATCAGGACAAATAATATCTAATATAAACACAAGTTGAAGGAGGCAGGACATTTGCAAATGAGCCTACTGTTTAAATGCAAATTTAGGAGTATTGTTGGGGTTCTGTCTGCTTAGCCAACCCCAATAACACCACCGTTACAACTGATATCAAGGTACCATCTAGCTGTTTGTAATGAAGGGTAGAACAATTCTCTTCGCCCTCCCCCGCTCCACTTAGATTCAGCCAAAATAAGAAAGTCTCAGGAAAGTGGGTCCTGAGTCATATTTCTCAATTGAGAAGATGAATCTCTTATTCAAAGGAGTGGATTTCCTTGATTCACAGTGGACCTATCCTTAAAAAAGAACCTTGTCACCCCTCACTGACCAATCCTGTTGTTACAGATGGATACCAATGAGTCATTTGCCTGGACTGAGAAGGCAACATTCTGTCATGAATAGGGTGGGAACTTATTGATTCCAAATTGGCTTCTTTCTTGAAGAGCCCTCTAGTTGAAGACCTCCAAAAAGAAATGTCTATGTAGGCCCAACTGAGCCTAAGACAGGTCATCCATTGTCATCCTCCTATCAGAAATGTTGCTGTGTCCTGCATTTTTAGGCATGCTATTAAGAATAATATACACAATTTATAGAAGTCATCAATGAATTTATATGATTATTACTGATCTAGAAATTTCCATGTTCTTATTGAATCTTATTAAATTTCTGTTTTCATAGCTCTTTCAAGCAAAATTAAATGCTGTCCATTGCTGAAAAGATCCCAAGGTAAAGGGAAGATCACAGATTCAGGGCTGGAAGTGATCTTAGACATCAATTAGTCCAACCACCTCATTTTTCAGATGAAGAAATTGAGGTCTAGAAGGGTTGAGTGACATACCCAGAGTTCCACAATGAGTAAGTATGTGAGGTGGGATTGGATTAATTCAGGTAGATTGGTTCATGGTCCCTCTTAGCTCTCTCTGTCTGCAACCTACCGCAGTACAAATCCCCATGAAAGCAAAAGAACATGGATGTAGAAAGCAGAGAAAGAGTGCACAAATCAGTCAATAATACAAGAATTTAATTAGCATTTACTGAAATGATTCTAAGCCAAGCTCCAAGGAGACAAAGAAAAAGGCAAAAAAAAACAAAAAACAACCAAAAACCCAAACTCTCAAAGGGCTTACATTCTCATTGGGAAGGCAACATGTATACAAATAGGTACACACAAGATATCAAGAGAGTGGATGTAAGCTGAGGAGGGAAGGAGCCAGTATTTTTAGACTTAATGTCTGATATCCTTTAGGGCCTAAGCACATAGCCAGTGAAGAATAAAGAAAGAAAGACTAGACTTTATATTTGGCCATCTCTTCTCATGTCCATTTTGCTGCAAACTCCATGACTTTGGACCAGGCCCCCCTCTCTAGCCTCAGTCTCATTCTTTTGCAAGATGAACAGAAAGCTTGTGTCTAAGGCTCCATCTAGCTTTCCCACCATGTCCTTCTATTTACCTGGGTGTCTGATTTCTCTGAAATCTCAGAGTTGGAAAGGAGTTTGGGGACCTTTTAGTCCAACCACATCTGAACGAGAATCTCTTGTTTAATAACGACTTTGGGAATCTCTCTTAACCTCTCAGTTTCCTCGTCTGTAATATGAGGGTATTGGATCAGAGACCCTCTAAAGTTCTCTGTGTTCCCTTCTATGTTCCCATGAGCCCATCAAGTCACCCAAACTCTATGTATCTCCGGCAGCTTCCTAGTAAGTCATTATCTGGTAATAATCTGTATTGGGGGTGGAAGTTTCCATGGTAAGAGTTCCCTAAGCTGAGAAAATTATGGATATTTTGCTTAGTTGCATGCATTAAGTCTATAATAAAGAATTTTTTTCCCAATGAGCACAATCAGAAAGAATTTGATTAAGGTAGATTGAGAATAAAGTACTATCTGTAATAGTCATTAGGATTCTCAAACCCTACCTGCCAGTCTGTGGGTGACATTTACTAATCCCAATAAAGCATCTCTCCCATTATTAGACAAATCTAGAATGAGACAGAGAGTAATGTGCATGGTAAATCAAGGAGGGGGAGAAGCTGAATCGTAAAAGGGATAATGGATCGATAAAAGGCAGGTAAAGGCTTTAGACGGTGCTCCCACAGGGCTCAGGTAGACACCATTGTCCATGGGTGAAAGACATGAGAATCCAGCTTTGTCAGGATTTCCATCGAGGCGGCAGCACAGGCCAGTACTTGGCATGTTGCTGACTTAGCACAGCCAACCATCTGGCTCAGAGAGGCCCTCAGCGTTCCATCCATGTAGCCATTTAATCTGCTCTTGGCAGGGTGGAAAGTAAAAGCCAGGCAACCCCTGAGAGCTGCCTCCCTTGGAAAATCTGCTATTGGAGGCAAACCCCAAGGCCAGCAGGGAGAGCACAGAGCAGGAGGCCTGCTGCACCCCATTGGCCCTGGCCTGGCCTGGGGTCCTACTTTCCACAGAGAATAATTAGCTCCACCATTATTGAAAGGCCTGTGGAAAGCAGGTCCAAAAAGATGAGGGAGACCAGAATCCCTCAAGCAGCTTTTATTTAAAAAATGCAAGGCTAAAAAGAGGCTGGGAGGGCCTTTCTGAGCTAGCAGAGGTCATCTAGTACAATTTGTACCTGATTCCCCCAGACCTCCACACACACAATGGCATTCCCAAAAAGATGTCCTCCAGTCACATGAGGGGACCTCCTGAAGCCACCCATTCCCCTTCTGGGTAACTCTAAATTTCAGCTAACTAGGTAAGGGGAGAAAGCGGGGGCGGGTGGGGAGAGGAGAGAGACACAGAGAGACAGAGACAGAGGCAGAGAGAGATAGAGACACAGAGAGAGACACAGAGAGAGAGAGACAGAGAGAGACAGAGACAGAGCCACTTGGCCAGCTAGCTGCCCCTAAATTTGAAAAAAAAAAACATGCTGTGGTCCCTACTTTTAAGGAACTTACATTTTAATAGAGGAAGTCAAGAAAATTCAGAAGAACTGGAAACATGATGGGGTGGGGAGGGGAGGAGGGAGTCAGGCAGCTGGTGGGGATGGAGGTGGAGCAGAGTGGGGAGCGAGGCAGACTTTCAGAGTGAAGCGAGTGATGGGGCCTTCTAGTGATGTGGCGGATCCAGGAAGAGATGCCTGGTCCATGAGTGGGCTGCAGAGCAGTAAAGGCTTTTTGCTTTCATCAAGTCAAAGTCTGTCCCCCTACATCTTCCACCTGCTAGTCCTCATTCTATCCTGCTGGGGCCAAGCAGAAAGTGTCCATCCCCTTTTCCATCTGATTGTCCTTTAGAACACTTGAGAGATTCCCCGAGCTACTGAAAAGAACTTTTAATTGCAGTGGTTTAAGGCGTGCATCATCTGCTTTGACCTACTACACAACGTCCCTGTGAGGTATCTAGCACGGGTATTATTTTACACATTTCACAGATGAGAAAACTGAGCTAGTAAGGGTCTGAGATGGGATTCAAATCCAGGTCTTCCTTGTTTGGAGTCCAGGGGTCTATTCACCCAGCCTCATTCCCTCTCGTTAATCTTAGTTATTCATGCAATGTTCAGCTTGGTCAGACCAGTTGGGCTTTTGCCCCAGAACCAGAAGGATCCCCACCCCCCTCTAACATTCCAAGGTCCTTTTCCCTGATTCAGGAGGCAACAGGCTACTGGTCAGAAGCCTGGGATGTCAGGGAGGCCTGGAGCTGTGGCTGAGCTCAGCTGAGCCTGAGAGCCAGCCCTGGGCCTCTTTCCCTCCCAGGCCCCTCCATAGATTTCACTGTTTCTATAAATCACTTCTGATGTGTGGTTCGTGTTCAGGAAGTACTCTGACTGCCTTGCCACGTAATGATGGAGTGGAGGAAAGGCCTAATTTTGGAAGGAGTGTGGCTAAGTTAGCAGGGCTTCGCACCATGTTCCCTTCAAGTCTGAATTTCCTAAACATCTCCCGCAGCCTGGCCAGTTTACCACAATTGGACAGGCAATTTGTGGGGCTGATTGCATCTTGAGAATTCCCAGGCAAAGCGGCCCAGGAGCAAGACTGGCCTGTTTTATTAATAGTGTGCTGGTAGAAAGCTAGCTGAGTGTAGACAGTGAGACATGGAATGTGGAGCTCACTGAATAGATATTTCTTAAGTGCCTACTGTATGCCTGGCAGTGGGCAGTGACTTCCTTCATGGCTAATGGGGATTTGCTGGGGAGCAGGAGCACCAAGTGTGGGGTGGGGGGGGGAGGTTATACAGAGACTGCTAAAGTCATACAGACACACTATGTCAGAAGCAGGATTTGAACCCAGAACTTCCTAGTTCCAAAGTTGGCTCCCCATCCACTACACCGTAGCTGCCTCTGGGGGAAGGAGGAAGCAAGGCATGACATGTACTCAATCAAATTGCCAGTGAATAAGACAGGCCTTTGTACATGAGCATGTGTGCTAGCATCAACAAGGGCCTCATGGTGGAGTGAACACAGTTTGAGAATAGGATTCCTGGGCTAACAAGGAAGCCAGCAAGGTGAGGAAAGGCATCAGAGAGATCAGTGTGGCCTGGCATCATTAGGGAAGTTTCACGGAGGACAAGGGGGCTGAGCTAAGAAAATGGGAGAAGACACATGTAGTGGAAAGATCACTGAATCTGACATCGCAACATCTGGGTTCAAATCTTGGCTCTGTAACTGGCTAACAGGAGGAGTGGGGACAAAGCTCTTGACCTCTCTGGGACTCAGTTGGCCTATATTATATTTTTGAGCTCTCAAGCCTATGATCAGATGCTATCCTCTTTGGGCAAAGGAGGAAGAGTATCATGAAGATTCAGTGGGTTTGAGCAGGATGTGTGGAGGGAAGGGACAGTGTGTGTGTGTGTGTGTGTGTGTGTGTGTGTGTGTGTGTGTACACACTGTGTATTAGTATCTATCTATTAAGTGGAAGGTGATGTCAGAGGGAGAGAAGGTACTGGGCTCAGGGAGGAGAAAGATGAGGAAAGGTGGCCTGTACAAGATGGGCTTTAAGCTGAATTTTGAAGGAAGCCCGTGGCCGCCATCAAAGGCTGACGTTTGGGGGATGTCCTCAAGCCAAATGAAGGACCAGCTCCTGCCTCCTTTCCCCTCCTGCCCCAGGACTGACGTTCTGACCTAAATCTCCTCTTTGGGGATTAACTCTTTCCCGCTCCTTGAATTTCAGGGTTCTCAAGGAATCCCAGTAGCAGGACGGCCCAGGCTTTGGAGCTGCAATTGCTCCCAAGTCATGCCCAACTTTCCTCCCCAAGACACGGCTGCTGTTTGCACCAGCTGGTGTCTCATCACTGTACAATCACCATTTGATGGCATTTCCCTCCTGAATTAGCCTTACCCATAGTGCCATGCAGTTGGGCAACCCCTCGGAGAATGGGCGCCTTTGCTAGATATGTAACACATCTGGGATAACCTGCTCTTGTCAACAACAATAATATTAGGCAGCATAGCCCACGAGTCGGAATAATTGGGAGTCAAGTCTTGCCTCTTCTACATTCTGGTCATGTGACCTTGAGTAAGTCACTTTACCCTAAGAATCTCAGTCTAAGATGATAAATCTCGGAACAAACACAAGCTCTATTGGGAGCTGAATGGCGTTTGTGGCGCTTTAAGGTTTAAAGTTGACAAAGCGCAGATGCAGACAGAGGCTAAGTGACTTGTTCAGGGTCATGGAGCTGGTAAGTGTCTGAGGGCGGAGCTGAATTCAGGTCTTCCTAACTCCTGGCCCAGAGCTTTGTGCACTGTGGTGCCCCTGAGCCACATCCCGGTAAAGGCAGTGCCTCCCTGGAAGCTCCCTCCACCAACGAAGTCATGGGTACAGGGATAATAAAAGAACACATTTATCTAGGTTTATGTACATTTACATATATTTACATACATTATCTTATTTATTCTCATGCAACCCTGTGAAGTAGGTATGATTATTATCCCCATTTTACAGAAGAAGAAATAACAGCTAAAAGGTTAAGGTCTTGCTCAGACTTATAGAGGTACTAAGTGTCTGTCAGAGGCAGGATTTAAATCGGGTCTTCTTAACTCAAATCTAATTCTCCATCTATCATCCATCTACCTATCCATCCATCCATCCATTTATCTATCTCTATCTACTTATCCATCCATCTATTCATCTACAGCTATCCATCCATCCATCCATCTGTCCACCTCTATCCATCCATTTATCTACTTCTATCTATCTATCTATCCATCCATCCATCCATTTGTCTACCTCTATCTGTCTATCTATCCATCCATCTATCCATCCATCCATCTATCCATTTATCTCTATCTATCTATCTATCTATCTATCTATCTATCTATCTATCTATCTGTCTGTCTGTCTTTCTGTCTTTCTATTTATCTGTCTGTCTGTCTATCTATTTATCTATCTGTCTGTCTATCTATCTATCTATCTATCTATCTACCCACCTACTTATCTATCTATCTACTTACCATCCTGGGACATGCTTGCCCACTCTTCTTCAAATAGCGCCTGCTTGAACTATAATGGGCTTCTGCTTTCTGTTTGATAGCTTAATGGAATCCCAAAGTCCAGTCTATTAAGACTCCTAATTACATCCTTGGCTGCCTTTGTTACACTGGGAGCTGGGGAAGCTCCCGAGATGATTTTGTTAACTTTTACTTATTGATAGGAGCTGGGATTTCTCAGGAGGCTGGTAATGGGTAAGAGGCTTTTCAACTTTGAATCTTCTATGGATTAGTGAAAGTGTTTACCATCCTGTACTTCTTACTACATCAACTTGACGTCTGATTAATCATCTTGGGTGGTCTGGCAGTACCACCCTCAATGATATGTGTGGAGCTGCAGAAAAAAAAGACAATCTGGTTCTGAAGTGGTGTTTGCTTGGCAGGAGAGAAAAAGAGAGAGTACAACAAAGAGTCTGTTTCCATCAGAGTAATGACTTGGTGGTCTTGGTAAGGTCTTAAGTTATTTGTTTATTCAATCAGCAATCATTGACTACTTCAGAGGATTCAGTCTCAAAATTCACTTCGGACACTAGTAACATGCTTGGTCTTGGGCCCCAGTTTCTTTACCTATAAAATGAGAGATTGGACTGACTGACCTCTATGGTCCTGTCCAGTTCTAAATCTGTGATTCTATGATTCTACTCTACACTAAAGAAATCCCAAGATTGGTCCAAAATGGTGGTACTACAACCCTCAAAATCTATCAAGATGTGCAAAAAGTGGCCCAGCGTACAACCACTTTGGATGCGGGCCACACACCAGCAGTTCTTTTGTTAGTGTTTGGATTGGACTGAGTTCCCTCACACCATTGTGGTTTCAAGGTGGGGATGAGTTCCTTGACCAGCCTCTGAAAACCCATACATCCCATGATAAAGCTGGGCTATTGTCCACCAAAGTCATTCTTTGAAGTTTTATAGTGGCATGAAGGTCATCTTGAAGGCAAGCCTAGCCAAGGATACATTCCAACAGATCCTACCCAGTTGGAAAATGAGGGCCTGTATAAGTCCCTGTGGTCTAGGGACCATCCAAGTCAAGTTTAAAGAGTCTTTGTAATAGCATGGTGGCCACCATGTGGTGAACTATTGTTTCTGACCAAAGCTGATGTTGAAGACCATCTACTAAGGCAGGGATGGTCATGTCCTACTTTTCTGTAGAGGGAGTACCCATGCTGAGAAAATCACAAGTCCTTGAAGTATCAGAAAATCTAACTGAATGATGATACCAGTGATTCTAACTAGAACATTTATTCTTATACTCAGGAACTGCCCTTTATAACAAAGGTCTTTCACCTTTTTTTAATGGCATGGACTACCTTTATTGACAACTGCAGCCTATGGACCATTTCTAAGAATAATGTTTTTACGTAAGTGAAGGAAGTGCTAAATTTTAGTTAGAACTTAATGAAAATGAAGATGTCCTTTTTTTTCTCTTCCATGTTCACAGATCCATGTTGATCTCAGGTTCAGAATTCTTGCTTTGCAACCTGCTTAGGGTTAGGAATAGAGGCTGGAGCTATGATTTCACTGGTCTAGGAACCTCCCAGGGGAGAAATCTCCCTCTACCAATGCAGGTCAGTGATTCACCTGCAATTTAGTCTTACAGGGTTGCCTGGAGCAGTGGTGTCAAATTCAATTAGAAACAGGGCCACTAAGTGATGCATAAGGATCCTTGCTGGCCTCATAGTGACTTAGAAAATCATAGATTAGTATCATCTATGTTCTACTGTATTTTTGTTTTGTTAAATATTTCTCAGTTACATTTGAAACCAGTTGCCCCAATACTTGGGAGTGCAAACACTGACCGTATTTGACACTTCTTCCCTAGAGCACTAAGCAATTAAATGACCTGTCCAGGGTCATACTTACAGTGTGTGTCAGATCGGGACTTGAACCCAGGTCTTCCTGGCTTCCAGATAAGATCTCTACCCAGTTCACCATCTTACTCCCATGATTGTTATAGGTAAATGCATTTAAATTTCCAAGGGAAGAATGGTAGGAATGCCTCCCCCAATCCCTGACCCAATTTGAAGAGCCCTATCCCACCTCCTCCAATCTTGCCACCATGTCATCCTACCATCTGTGAGGCCTATGAAGGGGGTTCCATAGGCAGAAAGAAGGAGCCCTTTGTAGAGTTCTCATAGTTGCATATCAGGTGAGAGGGCTCTGAGTTTCAAGGGGCATAGGTGCTCCTGGAATGGGTGTAGAAAGGAGTGGGAAAAGTATAAAGCCTTGAGAGCTCCCAGAGCCCCACCTTCCATTGAATGTGAGGGGCACAAGGTGAGGAATCCAGTAGCTTAAGGAGGACTTTTGGTAGCTAGGGAGTCTGTGGGGAACTTGAGGGAGATGGTTGGCAGTTCTAGGACTTCATTGGGCTGTGGAAGCATCACCCGCTTCCTCACCATTTGTGACTGGGGACTACTAGTCAAAGGCTTATCAGAGTCAAAAGTATTGACATTGGAGAAGACAGACCCAGCAGGGGTCAATGGCACATACTCGTATTGAATATCATGTCTTTAAGCTCTCTGAGGGCAGAGACTATCTTTTAAAATCTCTATGAATGAATGAATTATACCATGTTTATGAAGCGCTTACCATGTGCCAGGCACTGCACTATGCTCTATGGATAAAAACACAAAAATGAGAGAGTGTCTGTCCTTAAGGAATTTACATTCTAATAGGGCAGGGTGGGGAGACAACACAAATACAGGATGGGTGGCCAGGGAAAGGAATTACAGGAATGTACTGATTTCATGCATTAAGTGGTCAATTTACATGGTTTTTTTCTTAGGAACAATGGTAATGGGTCAGATAGAATTGATTTGATTACTGAGGCCAGAGTAAGAAGTGGAAAGACAAATGGGATATTCATGACAGGGCATATGGTGAGATGGCCAGGGGAGAGAGCTGTGCAAGATGTGAAGCATAGCCTGGTCTGGTGCTCTGGGGCCATCCACACATAGTGGGACAGCAGAATTTGCCTTCTCACCAATCAAGACAATTGCAGCTTCCAACAACGAGCCCAGTATCCCACCCACAGGAGGCACTTCATAAGTATCAGCTGAGATGAATTGAATTACAGAATTTGCTATAGTTATTTAGGGGAAACATCCTCAAAGATTGAAAAGGCAGAGTTTCTAACATGATTCAAAACCAAATCCTGAAAGTGACCATTAAGTGATTTGGTCCTAGATGGGCATGGACTAGGGATGTGTCAAGTATTCATGAGTTCAGAGAAACACTCTTACGTTAATGAAGCAAGAGCCATGAGCTCAGCCTTCCAAGAAAGCTTGCAACATGAGAGCTGGGGAAGAGGGAATGCAATTACCTAATTCCGTTGCAGCCTTAATAAAAAGTGACAAGGGGATGAGCAACAGAACAGAGATATCACAGGATCTGATTAAAGCCCCCAATGTAAAGATGATAGTGATCACATTTAAGGGCGCAAAGACAAACCACTCTCCTCCAAGGAATTTGAAGTAAATAATCTCTTTTGATTCTCAAACTTATCCCTCGCTTTCTGTATCTCTCTCTCTCTATGTCTCTATCTCTGTCTCTGTCTTTCTCCATCTGTCTTTGTCTACCTTTGTCTCTCTGTCTCTGTTTCTCTCCATGTCTCTATGTCTCTATCTCTGTCTTTGTCTCTCTCCATATGTCTCTCTATCTCTGTTTCTGTCTCTCTGTGTCTGTCTCTCTCTGTCTCTGTGTCTCTCTGTGTCTGTCTGTCTGTCTGTCTGTCTGTCTCTCTCCAATTCCTCAACCTGCTTCAGAAGTTATTGTGAATACTACCTCATACATGGGATTTCCATGAACCAGGACCTCCAGAGTAATGGAAACAAGAGACCACAGATTATGACTTATTTGAGTGAAACAAGACATTGATTTTCAGGGGAAGAAACAGCAGCAGCTACTTTTTGTTCCACAAAAGAATTCAACGGATGCTGGTGACATCTCCCTCCTTACTCTATCAAGACATCCTTGAAAGATGGTGGGAAAAGAAAACTGCTCTGATCTTGGTCACTTCTCAGATCTCATTGTCAGGGAAATAGGGGGCTATCTAGAGTAGTAGGTGGTCACCCTCACCACTTGTGCCAGTTTGGATTCAGCAGCACTGCTGGGAGCTTTCAGTATGCATATTAATGACAGTTAACATTTCTATAGCACTTTAAAGATTTGCAAAGCACTTTACACAGATGTTCTCATATCATCCGCACAGCAACCCTGGGAAGGAGGTGTTATAATCCCCATTTTACAGATGAAGAAACTGAGACTGAGAAAGATTTAATTGATTTGTCTAGGGTCACATAGACAGGAAATAGCTGAGACCAGATTCAAACTCATTCTTTTCCTTATCCAAAACCAGCACCATGCATAGACTGTTCCACCTAGCTTCCTCTAGCAGGGGAAATCTGGGTGGTTCCAGATGGTTCTGCTTTTGCCCATCTTGGTACCAACTATCCCACTGCACACTTCCTAAGTCTTCTCTCCAGAGCCTCCCCTGCCATTCTACAAGGCATCCCAGTGGGTCCTGGATAACCACAGGTATTCTCCCCTTCTCCATTATTAGCTTTGCCTAGACCAGCTCTTGGGAGCAGCCTCCGTGGTAGGTGGGATTACAAACATGCCCCATTCTGCTTGGCCAAATTTTGAAATTTAAAATATGTTGAAAAGAAGCCGACCTAGAGTTACAGACCTGCTTTCTCTGTGCTCCATCATCTTCTTACTCTGTGACCTCTCCCTTACTGACGCCATATGTTTCCATGGCTATTACTTCTATCTGACTCCTGTGTACATTGCTAGCTCTGGCCTCTTGAGCTTCAGATTACATTTCTCAGTGTCTACTGGATGTGGCATATTGGTGAATGTCCTCCATTTTAATTTGGCACACTGGTATATCCATCTGCAATGGGCACTGCATATAGACAATGAGATGGCACCAGCATTGGAAAAGAGAGGAAGATAGTGGGCATTTGGGAAATTGTGTAGGACTTTCAAGGATCTCAAGCTACTCCTATGCACAAAAGTGAGTCTTCAAAACACAAACATCTTAACATTGATATTGCACAGTGCCAGTCTTGGAACATCATGGTCTCCAAGCCATGAAAACAGTCAGGGCAATGGAGAGATGTATGGCATGTGCACACAGGCTACAGAATATTTCCAATGATGAACTATGTACAAAGGTGGTATAAAGGGTAGCACCAAGGATGTGACAGGCTAGAAAAAGAGGTGGAATTACTCATAAGGTAAGAGCTAAGGAGGACAGATGGATGCTCAAGTGCTACTCCATTAGTCCCCACAGAAAGTGAAAAGACCTAGAGGAAGGCCTCCCAACACATTGCAGGGGATTTTCTGTGGAGAATCTATGGATAATATGGCTAGCAGTGGGCAGGTGTAGATGAGTCATGATTTGTATTGAAGGACATAGACAGCACCTGCATTGGTGAGGTCATATTTCCCATGAAGCATTGAAGATGTTTCATTGAATGAAGATGCATTGCCCATCAAATGTCTTACCAGATCCCAAAGATCAATGGGTCCCCAACCGAATTCACAATTTTCTTCCTGAATCTTGCTCCTCTTCTTCACTTGCCATTCTTTGGGCAATGGCACCCCTAAACTCCCAGTCACTCACTCACACACAGATGTCTAATCTCTTAGTCCTCTTTGGCTCTTCTCTCTTCTTAGACTTACATTGGTCTAGACAGAAGACTTATGTTGGAGTCCTAGATCTGCCACTTACTAGCTGAGTAAACTTATACAAGTCTTTTCTCTCTCTCAGTATATTTTCTCATCAGCAAGATGGGGATAATGACATATTATGCTTAAGATTCTGCAAGCTAGACTTCAGCAATATATGAAGTGAGAATTACTAAATGAGAACACCAGTTTTCAAAGAGGTAGAGGAACTAGAGACCAAATTGCCAACATTTGCTGGATTATGGAGAAAGCAAGGGAGTTCCAGAAAAAAATATCTACTTCTGCTTCATTGACTACACTAAAGCCTTTGACTGTGTAACAAATTGTGCCAAGTCCTCAAAGAGATAGGAGCACCAGATCATCTTACTTGTCTCCTGAGGAACCTGTAAGAGGGCCAAAAATCCCAGTTAGAACTGAACGTAGAACAACTGATTGGTTTACAATTAGAAAAGAAGTACAACATGGCTGTATTTTGTTACCTTATTTATTTAACTTATATATGGAGTATATCATGTGAAATGCCAGGATAGATGAATCAAAAGCCGGAATTAAGGTTGCCAGGAGAAATATCAACAATCTCAGATATGCAGATGATACCACTCTGATGGCAGAAAATGAAGAAGAATTAAGAAGCCTCTTGATGAGGGTGAAGGATGAGAGTATAAAATCTGGCTTGAAGCTTAACATTAAAAAAAAAAAACTAAGATCTTGGCAACTGCTCCCATAACTTTCTGGCAAATTGAGGGAGAAGAAATGGAAGCAGTGTCAGATTTTATATTCTTGGCCTCAAAGATCACTGCAGACAGCAACAGCAGCCATGAAATTAAGAGATGCTCCTTGGAAGGAAAGCTATGGCAAATCTGGACAGCATATTAAAAAGGAGAGATATCACCTTGCCCACAAAGGTCTGTATGGTCAAAGCTATGGTTTTTTCCAGTGGTAATGTATGGCTGTGAGTTGGACTATAAGGAAAGCTGAGCTCCACAGACTCCTACACTTTGGAATTGTGGTGCTGGAGAACACTTTTGAGAGTCCCCTGGACAGCAAGGAGGTCAAATATGTCCATACTTAAAGAAATTAATTCAGGTTGTTCACTGGAAGGTCAAATACTGAAGCTGAAGCTTAAATACTTTGGCCACATGATGAGAATATGGGACTCACTTGAAAAGACCCTGATGTTGGGAAAGATTGAAAGCAAAAGGAGAAAGGAAGGCAGAGAATGAGATGGATGGCTGGTGTCATGAAACCAATGAACATGAGTTTGGATAGACTTTGAGGGACAGTGGAAGACAGAAGGGACTGGGGTGCCATGGTACATGAGGTCATGAAGAGTCAGGAGCAACTAAATGATTAAATAACGATTACTTACTTCACAGGGTTATTATGAATAAAGAACTTGGAGAACCATAAAACACAACATAGATGTCATCTGTATTATTACTGTTACTAATATTAAATCAGTCATGAAGTTTTGTTAATTATACCCCTTCAACATCTCATTGATTCCCTCCTTACCACTTCCACCAAAGCGTGAAAATGTTACTCCCTTTTATAGGGACTATTAAGCAAGCAGCAATCATTTATTAAGTTACCAGTGCCAAGCATCGTGCTGGTCGGAGGGAAACGGCCCCTTCTTTCCAGGATCTTATATCCTTTTTTAAACTCCTACTGTGTGCCAGGTACTGTGCTGAGCACTGAAACATAAAACATGCAAAGAGCTCTGTCAAAACAAGATGTATAGAGGCTAGGTTTGGACCATCTCAGAGTAAAGGCATCAAGGTTAAGGAAGACTTAAAAGCAGCCAAGGAAGATAGGAGGACAGGAGCAGAGAAGAGGTTCCAGTTCTTCAGGTTACAGTAAGACAAAGGAGATCTTAACAGGTTTGTAAACAGAGGGGGAAGAAAACGAAAATTAATGAGCAGCATCAGTTATTATTATCTAATCCAACTCTCCCTCCCCCGTTTTCTGGTCCAGGAAACAGTACAAAGGGCTTGAAGTGAATGGCCCTTACAGCTTGTATCATACAGACTAGGAAAATGAACCGAGGTCTCTGGGTTTCCAGTTCAGTGCTTTCTCCACTACACCTACTGTTACATGGACATCTGTCTTTTTCTTTCTGAAGTAATTGGTTATAGATATGATGTCCTCCATTAGATTGTAAGCTTCTAGAGGGCAGGAATTGTTTTTGCCTTTCTTTGTATCTCAGGCTCAATGCCCGGCACATAGTAGGTCCTTAATAAATTCTTGATGACTTCAATCGACTTTCACTGGCCTCCCTTTGAGAGAACAAAATCACCAGGAAAATTGTGGTCCTTGATGTTTCGTTTTGTTTTGTCTTCACAACAGAATGTGTTCATTTAAATGTGTGGGCTTTTCTTTTCTGTTTTTTCCCCACGTCTGCTGAGGACTTAGCTGCTTCCAGGACTGTCTTCCTCAAATAAGCCATTAGGGTGACTCAACTGTAGATGGGAATGAATCAGGGAAATTCATCTCAGCTGTGGAAAAGACTGTTTCAATGGCCAAAGCTCAGAAACGCTTATTTCTTGGAAGCCACTGCCAAGCGTGCCTGCTGGAACTTAAATCTTCAATAGCTTATTTTGACTAATGCAGACATTAGTCATTAAAAAAAATCCTAAATGTTTTTATAATTATTCCTGGCACTAAGTATTTTTTTTTAAACTAGGAAGAGAGTGGTAAGAGGCATGGCCATATCTATAAATGACCACTAGATGGAGCAATTGCAATTCAAAAATTGAAAATTAGAGTTCCCTAAAAGAGACAAGCCACTTACAAAAGGGTTTATTGTAGTTACAAACCTCAATCTGCATACACGACAAGGATGGGAGCCTTCTTCTCTTTCCCCTGCTCTTGGATAGATGTCTCTGTGTTCTCTCAGGAGGGGTCACTACTTGGTGTGCCTCTAAGGCTAGAGTGGATCATTATTTTGTTCCAAGCCCTTTAAACCTGGAAGGCGGATGTCCTGCTTTACTAGGCAAGAGATTTCTGTCTTTTCTTGGTGTCTTTCACTGTCTTTACCCACCAGTCACAAGACAGGGTTTTCTTTCCCGGGTGCTGTCATTTCAGATAGAGTACCTTGGTTTGCAGAGAAGACATGAGAAAATGCATCCCTTGCTTTTCATCAGAGAGGCAGGGGACTATGGGGATAGATGTTGCTTCTGCAATCAGGCTGTTAAATACATAGATTGGTTTTGCTAAGGTTTTTTTTTTAAACTTTGTTCTTTCTAAGGAAAGGATATCTGGTAGAGGTGTCTATCTGGAAATAAATGCGATGTTAAAATGAAAAGCACGAACATAACTTTTTTAAAGAGCTCATTGGTTTGAAGAAAATATTCTTTGAAGTTTCTGAATCACTCAATGTTCTCCTTCTCCAAACGATAGCAAAAAAAAAAAAAAAAACAACAAAAAAAAAACCAACTTCATTTCTGTTAGACCGTCCATATCGACAGATTCATGGGAAAGGACTCTGGAAACTGTCTAGTTCAAGCCTTGCATTTTACAAATGAAGAGACTGCGGTGATGCCATGCAAATAGTAGTAAATCTGGAGTCTGAGGACCCCAGTTAGAATTCTAGTTCTGCTCCTTCCCACCTGTGCGACCTTGGACAAATCACTTAACATCTCTGGATCTCAGTTTTTTCATTTGTAAGATAAAGGAATTGGACTAACAATCAATCAACCAGCATTTATTAAGCACCTGTGGGCCTGGATCCAGCCCTCGGGCACTTCTATTTTATCGAGGGAAGGGGGGGAGGGGGGGAGGGCTAGCTGATCTTCTAAGGCCCAGGGAGTCTATGATAGCTCAGATCTTCTTGGAGTTTTAAGGTTTACAAAGCGGGGTTTCCTCAGAACATCTCAGTGAGATAAGTTAGTACAAGTGCCTACATGTTTTGCAAATGAAGGATGTGAGATGCAGAGATCTCCTCCGTTGAGGTCGCAAGCTGGTATCAGAAGGGGGCTTGAAACCCGGAGCTCTCCTGACCACAGGACCATCTCTGCCCGGCTTCCTAGATGATTTACTAATTCTCATCTTGCCTGTTCCTTTTTCTTCATCTCACTTTCCTCGCAGCTCTTTAGGAAGGGCAGAGGAGCCTTGATCAACATACTCCTCCCCAAATCAAGGACAAGTCTTCATGGTGTGGCTCCAGCTCCAGAGCGCAGCCAGGGACCTATGACACTTAAGCTCTGTTCCCGAGCTCTTAGACTAATTTGCTAAATAACCTTGGGCCAAAGCTTCTTCCAAACCAAAGCTTCTCCATCCTTTGGGGAGAACCAGGGAGGGGACCTACCACCCCTCACCCTTCATCCCTCTCAGGCAAACGGTAAGGGGTGATGATGAAGGACACGGAGGAAGAGAGACAAAGATCTTGCCTTCTAGAGATTCCTTAGATCATGGTGTCATAGTAGAGAAATACAGAAATGAATGAATGAATGAAGAAGCACACATAGAGTGCAGCTGCTTGAGCGCGTACCACAAGAAGCTTGATTCTGTGCTTCCCCACATTCTGCATGCCCCAATGAAGGTTGTTATATTACCTGGGTTAAACAGAATGTTTACTGAATTTTCATGTTTACGCTGTTACAAACCCCCCTGTCTATAGATCAAATAATGACTTTAAAAAATCATAAAGGCATTGAAAAGGAAAATTGATCTTTCCATAGATGCCAGGGATTCCCTACCTAGCCCGTCATCACAGCAAAAACACACGGTGCATTTCACGGAGAGAACAGAAGCCCTGTGACAATTAGCCTCCGATTTTGGTAGAAGGTAATTATCACTGTCAGGGGCCTTTCTTTCCCTCCTAGGATGAAACACATCTTCCTGCTGTGGAGGCCACGGGCCAGGGACTAGTTGGGCAGCACCCAAACTGCACAAAAAGAATCCATTTTAACCCATTTTCAAACGTCTGATCTAATTCGAGAGCACTGTGTTTCAGCAGTCGACAGCAAACATGGAAATGAAGGGCTCATGTCAGGTTGGGCCTGGGACAAGGCCTGTTTGGGTTTCAGAGATGGAGGGAAATGGGAAGCAAGTCCTACAGAGGCATGTGGGGTAACTGTCACCTCTGAAAGGGCTCAGTTGGGGCATCTCATGGACGGGCCAAGGGTTTTGTTTGCCCCAGAAAGCGGCAAATGTCCTATTTCTCAGTGTCTCTGTCAGGAGGTGGGTTTTCTCATATGTAGGCATGTTTTTGTACATAGGATCAGGTCCTGTTGGAGCTGATGGGGAACTGAGATGCTCACTAATCCATCCCACTCTGCCCCAACACACACTCATGACACTCACACATACACACATACACTCATGTACACATACATACTCACACACACATACACTCATGCACATATACATATACACACTCATACATACATATATACATACATACACTCACACATACACCCACAAAAACTCACAGAGACTCACACATACCTCATTTCACAGATGAGGAAACTGAGACCAGAGAGAGAGAGAACCTTAGATCATAACTTTTGAGCTAAAAGGGACCTTGGAGGATGTTTAATCCAATTTCCTCCTTTTACATATTATGAAACTGAAGCCCAAGGAAATAGAAGTGATTTCACCCAGGGACTCAATGCCAGGGCAAGGATTTGAACACTGGGGTTTTACAACTCAAAATTCAGTGAGTTTTTGACTAGGCTGCTGTTAGCAGGAAGGGTTTTGCATGTGTGTGTGTGTGTGTGTGTGTGTGTGTGTGTGTGTGTGTGTGTGTAGGGAGGAACAATTCTAGAACATCGGGATCCCACCTAGTGGCACAGTGAACAGAACACCAGGCTGGGAGTCAGGAAGACTCATCTTCCTGAGCTCAAATCCAGCCTCTGACACTAACTAGTTGTGTGACCCTGGGCAAGTCACTTACCTGTGCCTTAGTTTCTTTATCTATAAAATAATCCAGAGAAGGAAATAGCAAACCACTCCATTATCTTTGCCAAAAAAACCCTGAATAGGGTCACAAAGAGTCAGACAGGATTATAAAACAAGTCAACAACAAAGGATCCCACCCAAGAAATCGCAGAACCTCAGAGCCCATCTAGACCAGCCTCCAGATCATTTGACAAAGGAAGAAACTGAACTGAACAAAGATGAGATTGCCTAGGATGGGCAGGCAAAGATGGATTAGGATCTGCATCTTGAAAGAAACATCCACAAGGATGCCATTGGAATATTGGAATACTGGAGAGCCATCTCATCTTGTTTATAAACCCCACTGAGCTAATAGATTTCTATCATGTTTGTGCAGGAACATGCCATTATATTATGTACCATGACCACTTGGTAAAAGATAATCATGCTTTGATCCCAAGACCCTAATCCTGTCACATACTTGCCACCGTTTTCCCCAATAAAGCTCAAAATGCCTCCATGTGAAACCATGAGACATGAGATATCTCCTGACCCTCCAGAGTAACTTTGTCTTTCCCCAGCATGTATAACCCATTTATGTGTACATGCACATGCTATTTCTTCTGATAGAACATGAGCTTTCAGACAGAAGAAACTGTCTTATATTTGTTTTTTTTTCTTGAGGTAGCCAGACCTTGTAGGTAGAGAATAGGCCTTGGAACCGGGAAGACCTGGGTTCATATCTTCCCTTTGATCCATCCTAGTTCTGGGACCCTGGGCAAGATTCTTAACTTTTCACTGCCTGAGGCAACTAAGAGCAGATATTCTAGAAAAGTTGGTGACCCGTCTTATTAGAGGGAATTTCCTCTCCTAGAATTTCACTGTGTTAATGAAATCACAGGTTTGATCTCTAACCCACAGTAAGCACTTAAGAAATTCTTATGGACTGATCAGTTGATGGCAATGAGTTATATTTGTAAGTGCCCCTTAGTAGACTACAAGTTGACTTCCTCATGACTTCCTCATGGGCAGTACAAGGATTACCCACCTGATTTCACAGATGAGTAAACTGAGGCTCCCAGAGGTTAAGTAACAAGCTCTTATATGCAGCTAAGCCCTCTCCAAGCCCCATTGCTGTTTGAAGTGCTGACTCATTGAAAGGCTTCAGCTTTCAAAATGTGACAGCTGAGGGTGCTTATGGTTGTACAAAATAGAGGATTGTTTTAAACATGTCTTCCTCGTCCTCCCCAGCTCTGCTTTGGTTCCAAATTGAGAAATTCCTCTCCTTTTCTACTCATTTATTCATTCATTTATGCATTCATTCAGCAAACATTTTCCAAGCCCTCTTCTGTGCTCCAGACTGTGTGAGGTTCTGGGGAAAGAAAGATAAAAATTAAGACTCTAACATGAAGGAACTGGCATTCAGTTGGGGTAGGCAATACCTACACAAAAAAGAAAATCAAATATATATATATATATATATTACATATATGCACACAATAGTATGCATACACTAGGGTCAGCTCACAAATAGTTGAGGTGATAGCAATGGAAGGTGGTCTTTGAGCTAAGCTTTGAAGGAAACTCAATATTTCCCTTGGGTGGCACAGTGGATAGGCTACTGGCTCTGGAGTCAGGAGGACCTGAGTTCCAATCCAGCCTCAGACACTTACTAGCTGTTTGACCCTGAGCAAGTCACTTAACCTTGATTGCCTCTCCAAAAAAAATATTTCTCCGGCAGACCCAAGGGGGAAAGGCATTCCAGGAATGGGAATGAGCCTATACAAAGATAAGGAGAGCAGAGATGCAATGTTGTCTGTGGAGAAGAGCAGGCAGATCAGTCTAGCTGACCCAGAGAATGTGTGAAAGAGCATGATGTGTGATGAGCCCATAGAGGCAGGTGGGCTCTAGATCACGAAGCATTTAAATGCCCAACAGAATGGTTGGTATTTTGTATTGCTGAAGGGAATAATGATGATGACTTGTGGTTCTCAAACTCGATAGATAACGGTAACAGCGGTTCTCAACTTTCTTTTGCTCATGGCGCAGTATTAAACAGCACTCTGAAAATTAAT
The DNA here is from genome assembly GCF_011100635.1 of Trichosurus vulpecula. Lineage (NCBI taxonomy): Eukaryota > Metazoa > Chordata > Mammalia > Diprotodontia > Phalangeridae > Trichosurus > Trichosurus vulpecula. The sequence goes on from NC_050576.1 coordinate 230,401,076, forward strand.
TGGAGTTATAACAAAAGTAGTCTTTACACAGTGCTTTAAACTTTGCAAAGCTTTGCGTACATTTATTTATATTTTTACATGTATTTATTTACATAACAACTCTGAGAGGCAGGCACTATTATCATCCCTACTTTACAGATGGAGAACCTGAAGTATTCAGAGGCTCAGTGACTTGTCCTTGGTCACCCAGCTAGTGAGACTCTGAGTCTGGATTTGAACTCAAATTTTCCTGGCTCCAGGACCAGAGTTTGGCAACACTATGGGAGAGCAGAGAGATTCCGCCATGAGCATGATGGCAAATGTAGATTCCATAAAAATTCATGGCAAACTTAGCAAAATTTGAGGCACGTTACTATGCAATGGCCCACCTTTTGAGAGCCATTGGGTTGCAACAGACATGTGTGCAAAAATGTGAACCTAAAGAGTGTGAGGGTAGGGATCGGGAGGCAGGCCAGCAAACAGGGCACCAACTCTACTGACTTCCCTCTCCATCTTTTTGCTCCTCTCCAGATTTTGGTCTGTCTGGAGATTTTTCTCCCATAAGGATGGGAACAGACAATCCCGATGCCATGCTTTATGGTTTGCAGTGTGCTTTACATACATTGTCTTACTTGATCTGGGCATCACACCTTAGGAAGGTCATCGATAAGATGAAGGGTGTTGAGAGGAGAGTAATCGGGATAGCGAGGGTCTGAGTCTGTGCAGTGTGAGGATAGATTGAAGGGACTTGTGGTCTGTTGAAAAGAGTATCAGATTTGAAAACCTGGCTCCAGATCCCAGTTCTCCTATGTTTGAGAAGATTATTTAATCTTTCTAGGTCTCAGTTTCCTCATTTGTAAAATGATAGGGTTGTATAGGTGACCTAGATCTAAAGTCTCTCACAGTTCTAAAGTTCTTAGGAACTGGGCATGTTTGTCTTGGAGAAGAGAAGACTCAGAGGGGACATAATAGCTGTTCAAATATTTGAGTGTCTCATTGTGGAAGACACATTGGACTCAAACTATTTAGCCCCAGAGGGCAGATCCAGGAACAGTGAGCAAAAGTGGCAAAGAAAGGAATTGGGACTTGGTGTTGGAAAAACTTCCTTAAAATGAGAATTGTCTATAAGTGGAATGGGCCACCTCCAGAGGTCGTGTGTCCACCCTCGTTGAAAGCTGTCAACCAAAGCTTTTATGGCCACCTGTCAGATCTGATGTGGTATAGGAATTCTTTTTCAAGTATGGTTGGACTCAGGTCACCGAGGTCTCTTTCTGGTATGAAAAGTTGTGATTCTCTCCTTTTATGATTCAGAAACAGACTGTGATGAAATGATTGTAGGGGAGAAACTTTGAAATCATTTGCCTCCCTAGAGGCCAGAAGCAGTGAGTCCACTCAGAAGCAAGTGCTGAGGACAAGCTCCATTCATCTGGCATTTCTGACCCCAGTAACCCTACCATCAAGCGCCTTTTCCTTCCTTCATTTTCTGGCATCTCTTGGGTCAGCCCTAGAAATGCTTTATGGAATAATGAAGGTTCTTGGTCTATGTGCCTGAGGGTGTATCCCCATGTCTGGAAGCACCTTCCTATATATTTTACTGTTATTATTATGATAATTAATGGAGGGAATATTCGTATTAAGACCAAAGAGCCATTGGATTATGATTATTATCAATATAGTATCAATAATAATAATAGTGTTCAAATGGAGCTGTGATAGCAGTGTGGACATTTCCTCCAACAACACAGATCACATCCTATTTATGCTGCCCAACCAGAGTGACCCTTGTCACATTGTTTTCTTCCTCATCATCAACATCCCTGTAAAATGTAAGTGTTATGTTGAAGTGATAAATGTAAAATCCTTTGCATGCCTTAAAACTCTGAATGAATGCCAGTTTCAGGTTTGCAAAGCAATATCTCATCTGATGCTCATACCCTGTGGGGTAGGTACTATAGACGCTATTAACTTCATTTTTTAGATAGGTGAACTTGGACTCAGCACAGTTAAATGACTTATTCAGAGTCATACAGCTGACGAGTGCTCCTGAGGCAGGATTCAGACACAGAAGCCCTCAGCCCTCACCCTTCTGCCAGAACCTGACAGGGTCCATGCATTTCTTGATGAATAGGTCCAAAGCTAGCCCAGGGAGCAGGGAGTGATGAAACTTAGCTCCCTCTGTAGCAAAGTTATCAAATTACAGTCGTTCCCTCAAAAATTTATCTCTTTTTGATAGACTTGGCTCTTCTCATCAATGCAAGGTTCAAAGACAGCTCCAAAAGACTCATGATGGAAAAGGCCATGCACATCCAGAGAAAGAATTATGGAGTCTGAACACAGATTGAGGCAAATTATTTGCTCTCTTTTTTTCCCTTCTTTTTTGGTTTTGTTTCTTCTTTCTCATGATTCATTCCATTGGTTATAATTCTCCTTTACAACTTGACTATTTGTAACTAAGTTTAATGTGAAGATATATGTAGAACCTATATTGGATTACATGCCATCTTGGAGGGGAGTGGGGAGGAGAGGGAGGGAGAGAAAATTTGGAACTAAAAAAATTTGTGAAACTGAGTGTTGTAAACTAAAAACAAAAATTAAAAAAAGGATAAATGCAAAAAAGTTATCTCTTAAGTTTCTGATTCAAACTGTTAGAAATCAAAGCAAATAATTCCTGTGTGTATTTAGCTCATGGAAATCCTCTGGATGGGGTAGGTTCTTTGTAGTAGTAGCTTTAATCATTTCCTTGCTTCTCCTTGGTCTGTGTCAGTAATGCTGTTATTAAGCTGTTACAATCCAATGGATTTGCTTTCATTATTATTATTATTAATAGCTAGCATGTACATATCACGTCAAGGTTTATAAAATGCTTTACAAATATTTCTTTTTATCTCCACAAGAACCCTAGGAAATAAATGCTATGTTTATTGCCATTTTACAGATGAGGAAGCTGAGGCAGACAGCAGTTTAAGTGACTTGCCCAGGATCACGCTGCTAATAAGCATCTGAGGCTAGATTCACAGGCACCCCTTCCTGAGTCCAGGTCCAGTGTTCTATCTATCTGCCTCCAGGTGCTTCTATGATCTGTATTAGACCTGATCATGAGACTTCTTTATTGATGTTGGAAAATTCAGACACGATTAGTTCCTCCAGAATGATTTTGCTCCATTTTGTGAGATAAAACTCTTAGCCATTGGGATGAATGAGAATATCTGGGTTAATTGTGTCATGAGTTGGGCTTTTGAGATTTAGGCTAATTTCTTCATAAACAAATGAATGCTCTTTGAACTTGTCCTAACTTGTCTCTGTCTTAAGCTAGTCCATTTTGGAGGCAAAAATGAAAGAATTCAATGGGTTTGAGTAGGTCTCCAATGAGAGAAAGTGAGAAAAGCAGAAGGCTAGAGATCAGAATAGCAGAATTTCAGAATCAGAAGAGGTCTGTTGAACCCATACGTGAAATACCATACTACACCTTACAAGATAACCTGAGCTCTGCTTGAAGGTCTCCTGGAGACATATTTAAGAGATGATGCATATTTAGAATCAACGAGGCAGAGAAAAAGTAATGCGGGAAGAGGAGGGACTGGTTGGAAGAAACGGAGAAGGATCAATGAGGTCATGGGGGTTCTTAAACTGAGGTTGGTGAACTTGAAAAACTATGCATTTTACTAGCTGAATTTCAATAAAATTAGTTTCCTTTGTAATACTTTTGTTTTATGTATTTAACAATATTATTCTGAAAAGAGGCTTATAAGCTTCACTAGACTGCCAAAGGGGTCCGTGACACCAAAAAGACCAAGAACCCTTGGGATATAGCAAAATGATGGATGTTTGCTGGTGGCTTAGCTTCCTCTCAAATTATTCCAGAATGAAACAAAAGGTAGGGAATCTAAACTGCTCTGGATAAAAAATCCATGGCCACGTCTTCCTATGAGAGCTCTATGCTCATTTCTGGGCAAAGGCCTCACTGGTGGGGGTCTCTCTCAGGGACAGCGGTATTCTCCCTGTTACTCAAGCTCAAAATATTGAAGCCATTTTCAAATCTATTCTTCTGCTCTGCTGTTCTCTGTACAAAATATTCCAACTCCCACTTCCATGCTTTTATCTGATCTGTCCCCCAGGCTCATGGTCCTGATGTCATTGGTCCTCTCAGAATGAAGTATGAACAACAATAACCCCCAGGCTTGAACTGTGCTCTCTCTCCACACTTCTGCCAAACCATCCACTAATAAATAATGTATTTTAGGACTCTGTCCAAGGTTTAAAGTCAAGCACACAACTTATTGTGTGATTTTGAATACTTGATTTTTAAAAAAAATTAATTTGAATACTTATAGGTATGAACTCTGTGCTCAAATTATTACTTAATGATGATGACTAGGTGGTGCTGTGGAAAGAAGGCTGGGCTTGGATACGGGAAGACCTGAGTTCAAATCTTGCCTTAAATAAATACTTCTCAGTCCTATCTCTTTCAGTCCCCCATCGCTCCTCATGGCAATGGTGCTAGCATCTACCTCTTAAGGTTGTAGTGAAGAGAAAGAAGATTAACCTACACAAAGGACTTTGTAGACTTCAAGGGAATAGATAGAAATGCTAAGTGCAATTGCTTTAAAGTCTGGAGACCTTGGTTTGGGGATTTATGTTTCAGTAAGTTGACTCAAACAGACCCAGAGATGTAATGCCTCCCCTCACGCCCTAAACTTTATTTTTTAAACTTGAGACATGCATCACTTTGAAACCAGGACAATGATCACGGGAAGAAATGCCTCTCCAATGAACTTTCAGAGAAGTTCAGAGTTGGGAAGAGGCAAACAGGGACCACGTAAGACCAGTCCCCACGAATGCCCTGAGTCTCGGTGAGGCGGTACCATGAGGGGCGTGGTAAGAAGGAAGTTCCTTGGGAGGCACCAGCCAAGGGGGGAAGATGTCATTCTTGCTAAGCAGGTGCTGTATTCAGCCATATTCTAGGTAACTATATCTGTGAAGCAATGGAATTAGAGTAAAAAACAGATGAGTTTGAATCCTACCTCAGACGCTTAGTAGCCGTGTAACCCGGGGCAAATCGCTTAATCTCTCTTGGCTTAAGTTTCCTCAACTGTACAATGGAGATAGAAATGCCACCTAATTTTCTGGGAGCTAGGTGCTGTTACTATTCTCAGTTTACAAATGAAGAAACTCAGGCCAGGAGAGGTTAAGGGACTTTCCCAGGGTCACACGGATAGTGAGTGTCTGAGGCAGATGGGAATTCAGGTCTTCTGGACCCCCAAGTCTGGTATTCTATTCACTGCAACACCTAGTTACTAGGTACATAGTTAGTTACATCACCATCATCAGGTGACATAATGGATAGAACACCTGGAGTCAGGAAAACCTGAGTTCAAATCCAGCCTCAGACACTAGCTATGTGACCTTGGGCAAGTCACTTAACCCTGTTTGCCTCAGTTTCCTCATCTGTAAAAATTCACTGGAAAAGGAAATGGAAAACCACTCCAATATCTTTGCCAAGAAGGCCACAACGAGGATCACACAGAGTAGGATGTGACTAATCGACTAAACAACAACAACCTCCCAGGGCTGTTGTGAAGATCAAGTGACACAGTAGCAGTTAGTACAATGCTTGGCACACAGTAGGTGCTTTATAAATGTTAGTTATTATTATTGGTGGTGGTGGTGTTGCCTTAGCGCTGAAGGAGTGTCTATGCTACCAGCATTCTTTAATTTTTGGCATCTTGATGACAATGCCCCAGTTTCCTGTAGCAAAGTTTGTTTCAATATTTTAGACCTTGAAATACTCTTACATTCAGACAGATTTGAGTCATGTTGCAGTCCAGGCCCTTTTATAGCCAGGCTCTTGAATATTACCTATGCTAACAAAGTGATATAAATGATGCATTATGCATGAATCAGTTAAATACTTGAAATAAAATGGTGAAAGTAATTGAATTTGCTGCCTTTGAGCAAGCCTATGGAGTTATATGGAGATTATTAACACCTCAAACTATGCAGTGCCTGGGTCAAATCTGAGCGATTAGAGCAAATCTAAGGAAAATTACTTCCATATTTAAATGAGATTTGTTTTATTTATTATTCAATTTATGCATATCAATAATTAATTCTCATGTCCCAAGGCATACATACAACAAAAATAAATCTGGTTTGTGTTTGTGCGTCTGTGTGTGTGTGTGTGTGTGTGTGTGTGTGTGTGTATGCCTACATGCTTAATCTGGCCATTATTCCTGACCTTTAAACTCACTTTGGAGCAATTATTCTCAGTGTGAAATAGAGACCTTTTAGTGGTGGTGGTGGGAGGGGTCTCTTTATGGAGCATAAGTGAACTCATCCAATATAGACCAGGGAGACTATATGCTTTGGTCATAGGATTTCAAGCACTCCATGGGACTTTAGGGATCTTCCAGCCCAATCTCTTCATTTTAAAGATGAAGCTCGGCAGCTTAAGTGACATGGCTTCAGGTCACATGGTAAGTAGTAATAGGACCAGGATTTGAATCTAGGTTCTCTGATTCCAAAGCTAGTGTGCTTTCTTTGCAAGGGTCCTCATACTTGCTTAGAGCTTCAGAGGGATTAGAGGTCATGCATTCCAACATTATACCTACAGGCAATTCATACTTATGTTTGGAGAGATCTGATGAATGAAACAATCTTGATGCAAATATATTTTAATAGAGTTAAACACATCTAACAAAAGAGATTTTAAAAAATTTTATATAACAAAAAGTAATAATGGCTCTACGTTGGACTCCAACGAAGTCCCTAGTGGTGAGTCTCAGCATTCTGACGTTGATTGTAATAATTTTATCAATAACTTTAAGATATAACCAGAGACCTAAAGTTCACCACTTGAGACCTTTTTACCAAACTGACAAAGAGCTGTTATTAATTGAGAATCTTGAAAGGGCTTTAATTTTTCCTGGATACAGATCATTTTCATTCTACTATTGTCAAGCCCTCTCCACTAACGTCCTGTTTCAGTGTCCTTGTGTGGTATAGGGGTGACCCTGGGTTCAAATACAGCAGTGAAGGTTAGTATCATACTGACCAAATTAAAGGAAATGAAGCTTTCTGATGACAATAAGTGAAGTGACTTTTAGTGAGAATTATTTTGTAAGGGCATTTGCTTGGACAGTTTTAGAAGTGTCTGCTGTGTCAAAACATTAAGTACAAATAATTTAAAATTAAACAAAATGCCTTGCAGAAATCCAAATGAATAGTGCATTTATCGTTCCTGATTAGTTCCTGATCTATTCATCTAACAGTCAACTAAGGGGGTGGGGAGGGGAAGGGAAAAACCATTTATCAGGTACCTACTATGTGTCATACACTCTGCTAAGTGCTTTAATAGTAGCCAACATTTATATAGTGTTTACTATGTACCAGACACTGTGCTAAGCACTTTAAAATACTATCTCATTAGGTCCTCACAACAAACCCTCTGAGATAGGCTCTATTTTATAGTTGAGGAAACTGAGGCAGATATAGGTTAGGTGACTTGCCCAGGGCCACCTAGCTAGTAAGTGTCTGAAGCTGGATTAAACTCAGGTTTTCTTGATTCCAGGCGGGGTGCACTATCCATTGTGTCTCCTAGCTGCCTGTAAAAGAGAAAATGAAGTTATTTTCATAGATACTGTTCCCAGTGATTCCATGCAGTCTCCAAATGATTACTTCTTCCCTTTCTGAAGTTTTGTAGAGCACCCATCTAATCGTCCTCTGTAATTGTCACAGGTTCTATTCCATCAACCTATATTTGATTGGGGGGGGATCTACACTTTTTTCCCCTCTGTGAGCAGTGCAAAATCATTTATTCATCTTCAATCCTCCCTACACCTCTTCTATTTTCCATACTGATCAAGGATTCTGAACAGTACCTCAGTGGTCATATCTACATGTTCCTTTAGCCACCTGTGATGTAACTTACCTAGACAAAAGGATCTGAGCCATTTAGGATAGCTAAGGGCTCCCCATCTCTTCACATCCCTCAGACTTCATTTCATTCTGCAACATCTTGTGTCTTTCCTTCCCAAACTGAAGATCTCACTTCTCCTTAAGAAAGAAGACAGAAACAAAACAGAAGGTAAGCAATTACACTTTCTTCCATCACCTGTTAACATTATTTGGTCCACTCCATGCCTTATTTCCAAACATAGCTTGGGAAGACCAGCATTTACATTCTTGACAAAGACAAACTCTATGATGACATAATCATTTCACTCATGACCTCTGTTTCTTCCATAGAGCCAGTAGAACATAGTGCATAGAATGTAGGATATGGAGTCAGAAAGACCCATCATCATTATCATCATCATCATCATCATCATCATAATCATCATCGTCATCTAATTTTACTCACATATTCTTCCTTTGGGATTAGAATTAAACTTAGAGTAGCAGGTCACCCTCCTGCTTTCTCAACCTTCTGTGAGCTGAAATTTGTTACCAACGGAAGGCAATTTATCAGATACTCTGCTTTTAGTGAAACGAAACTTCTAACCGAGGTCTAGATCACTGAAATCTGCCATCTCTTGTCTCTGGACCAGTTTTGTGATTGGTATAAAGAAAGCCAAAATCCTTCCTTGTTGAAGAAATGTCTCTGGTATCCTCCCACAGCACTGACTTACGTTTCTCCCCTTTTATCTTTACTCTTCAGTTCATGAATTTCTTCTCAGGTACAAATCATCTTACTCTTAGCTCCTGTTGTATTGGAAAGACCTATGAATTTGGAAAAGGAGGTGAATTTGAATCTGAGATCTGCTTCAATTGCTTAGTGACCTTGTAGGAGTCACTTAATTTCCTTATCTTCAGTTTTCTCATCTAAAAAATGAGGGGTTTGGCATAGATGCCCTTACTATTCCTTTCAACTTTAAATTTTATGAATAGACAAGTGAATGAATGGATGAAAAAGCCTGCATTAAACCCTGACTGTGCCAAGCACTTTATTAATTGCTGAGGCTATAGATACCAAACCAAAGTCTGTCCCTGATCTTAAGGAGCTGATATTTATGAAGAAGAAGACAATACAAACAGGGGAGTGCTGGCCAGGGGATTACTTTGGTTTGGCATGATGCAAAAATGATGAGAAGAGACATGGAGGAATCTATTAGATTAACACCCCCTTTTCAGTATCAATGGTAATATTAATTTGATTGTTGTCCCAGAATTAGAAAAAAGACAGGTCAGAAGAGGTTATGTGTAGGAAGGGAAGGTGACAAGAAGATGGGTATCTGTATAATGGGGACAACAATACCTTCTAGTACCTACCTCTTACTAGCTTATTAGCTGTGTGACCCTGGGCAAATCACTTTACCACTGTTTGCCTTAATCCACTGGAGAAGGAAATGGCAAACAAGTCCAGTATCTGTCAAGAAAACCCCATGGATGATATGGGTGTGCTGTGGTCCATGGAGTCATGACAGACACAACTGAACAACTGAAGAACGACCAAAACCAAACATCTACCTCTTAGCGTTGCTACCATGATCAAACTGAACCGATGTATTTAGAGGTCTTTCCAAACTTTAAAATGCTACCTAAGTGTCAGTTATTATCCATACAGCTTTATCTGGTTAAATAAATTTATCTTGGACTGAAATCCCCTTAGCAAATTAGATAAATGTGGCTATCAGCTGCATACTACTGGCCTCTGGGAATGCTTGATTTCTTCTGAACCATGCATCTTTTTTTATGGGGAAGAGAAATTTGGGGATGGTCCATCTTTTCTTGTGAATATTTTTCTTGGTTTTCTTTTGATAGATGGGGATCCTCCTGTGTTGCAGCCTGAGCTTCCTTGGACATATATTTCCTCCATGATGTGCTGAGTTACAGTGTTCTTGGTGCTACTGTGAGAATTTCTGGGTTAGAATCATCTTGGTCTACCTCTTATAGATACCAGCTACAATCCCTGGTGTTCTGTCCCAGGGTCTGCTTAGGGGGGCAGATACTTTGGTTCTGAAATCTTTGGGGGCTGGATTGGAACCAGGTAAGTGTTTGGGACTGAGGAGAACTTGGCCACCACAGGCCACCATCTCCAGATCTTTTAATGACTCTAAGTGTCTTGTTTCTAGTGATAGCTCTGATTAGACCTGAACCCAGAGACTTTGAAAAGCCCTGAGGCTGATCATGGATCATAGATGACAAGATCACAGAATCTCAGTAAGGAGAGAGAAATCATCGACTTTCTAATCTAGTCTGTACCTGAACCTAGACATGCCCTCTGAGGCCAAGTGTAGAACAAATTAATCCTTCTTTCACATAGCAATCAGTGAACAAGCATTTATTAAGCAGGCTTTTTTATAATAATGGCAGCAGCGTACATGGTGCTCTTAGTTTTATACAGCACTTTGCTCCAAATAATACTGTGGGGGCATGAAGTAGACAGCAAGTTCCATGAGGACAGGGACTCTGTCTTACTCACCTTTAACTCACTCCCATGACCAATCATTGTGCCTAAAACACACTAGAAATTCATAAATTCTTGTTGGATCCAGTTGATGTAAACTGTTAGAGAAATACGAGTCTGTTGGTAACCAATATTTCCATCTTTCACCATTATGTGATAAATATTGGACAGAAAGATATATGGCCTCTGCTTCAGACCCATTCCCAGACACAAAGATAGTAAAATGCTGCAACTTAAGCTTTTCTCTTCTTAAAATTTAATGTTCTTGCGATAGCCAACATCCTTCACATTCTCTCTCTTCAGTCTTCTTTACACTCGTAAAAGATACAGACTTAGAAAAAAATTAAATAAGTAAATAAACATTCATCCTAAGAGGCCACATGATCTGATTTAAAGTAACTTTGGGCAGGAAGAGAAGTCAACTCTCCCTAAAGGGGTCCAAATGAGACCATCAGATCTGTAACTAGCATAGGACAAGCGAGTGTTGCCCCAGGTTGCTGACATCTGGAGGACAGGCATACTTTCTCCCCTCCCTAAGGAGGTGCATTTCTTTCTCTGGGGTTTCACTTCCTCCTAATGACAATTGCCATCTGGACAGCTCACTTCAGAGTCCTCTGATGGCCCGTTCGCTCCCCTAACCACTACCTCCATTGCTGAAATGCCTCTCACCCACAGTGCCTTTCCCCCAAACCTGACATAGGTGATACTCTCTGGGGGCCAGCTGCCCTTAGTTCCACTTTACCTGTGATCAGATTGTGGTCTGTGTGTCTCTACCACCACACAGCCCCTTACATCTGAACTTGTCCCAGGCATATGGAATCCTTCTTATAGTTCTGGAAGCTGGCCCAGAAAACTTAATTAGTTGAATATTTGTACCTCACCAATGATAATAATTTGATATTTTATCTTTATTCATAAGGAGAAAATAACAGTCTAATTGCAAGCCTGCCCCCAATTAACAGATAGAATCTGTGGGACTACCGCCATATCATATGGTATAAAATGGCTGTGGTCTATTGTTTTTCACAAACCCGTGCAAGTTCTACTTGGGTGAAAATGACAGTCAAACATTACATTGGGGAATTTCTGTTTTCGGAAAAATAACAGCTCAGTAAGATAGAAACCGTGTCTGAGGCAGCCTGGCAGGGCATTTGGAATTGTTATGACGTCTAAAGAATTTTTTGACAATGATGGATAACCTCTGGAACATCAGAGTCGTGGCTTTTGTTTTTCTTCCTTTGGCTTTGTATTGATGTCATGTCTTTCACTCAAGGGTGAGATTTTGTCTTTGAAAGTTGGACTGATTTTTCACTCAACAAGGAAAAGGTGTTCTTGGTTTTTCATGAACTCATTCCTGAAGCTCCCCCACCGTGAGTGCACTGAGTCCTGGGCATCAGATGCAAAATTCGAAAGCGGATGCCGTTCCCAGTGTCGAGTCGCATATTGATTATCATTTCCAAAATCAAACAGAATCACTGATGTCCATCGCTGAGTTTCCTCCCCTTGTTTGGAGTCCAAGGGCTGATGGTTGTGTGTGTTTGTGCGTGCACTCAGGCATGATAGAATTTCTAAGCAGCTCTTCCACTTCATCACTGTGTTTGCCTGCAATGGAGGAGAAGAGCCCCTTTCATCATCAATTAATATTTATTGAGCACCTACTGGGTACACAGTTATAGGCCATCACTAGGGATTCTGTAGTGGGGAAGCTGCTCTAGTTTTTACTGTCAGGGAACTTATAAACTTCACTTTTAAGTTTGAGCATTAGAATTTAGTGGATCTTCCCATGTTTGGCATGTAGAATACTACACTGGCCATCACATTTCATTCCTTAAAAGAGATGCTGACTTTCTTTGGAAATATAGAAGCAGGTGCCCCTCAGGGTCTGAAAAGGTCAAGGAGGGAGATTTGAAGAGTGAATCTGCTTACAAATCAGCCCCAGAAGCATCAAGGTGGAGTGGAAAAAGGATTTGACATCAGAACTTTTGGATTCAAATCCCAGCTCTCCTATTGGCCATCTGTGTAACTGCAAACCACTTGACCCCCTCTGGGACTCAGTTTCCTCATGAAAAAATGAAGAGGTTGGACTATTTTAGGGGTTCTTAACATTTTTGTGTGTCCTGGACTCCTTTAGCAGCATGGCAAAGCCAATGGACTGATCACAGAATAATGACTTTAAATAACTGAAGGAAACATTAAATTTTATTTAGAGGTCAATAGAAACAAAGACATTTTTTCCCCATTCACATTTATAGACTCTCTGAAATCTATCCATGAACTCTTTAGGGGTCCATATACCCCAAGTTGGGGCAGCTAGGTGGTACAGTAGATAGAGAGCTGGACCTGAAGTCAAGAAGATCTGAGTTCAAATTTGACCTCAGACACTTACTAGCTGTGTGACCCTGGACAAGTCACTTAACCCTGTTTGCCTCAGTTTCCTCATCCAGAAAATGATCCAGGGAAAGAAATTGCAAATGACTCCAATATCTTTGCTAAGAAAGCCCCAAATAGGGTCACAAAGAGTCAGACATGACTAACCAACAAAACAAATTTTTAAAAGTACCCCAAGTCAAGAACCCCTAGACTAAATCATCCCTCAGGTCCTTTCCTAGCTCTACATACTATGGAATCAGAGAATTTCAGACTTGGAGAATATCTCAGGAACCACCTGGTCCCACCCTTACATATATAAAAAGACCTTCTACCTTCTATCTGAGGAGTGATCTAGTCCCTGACCTTGAAGATCTCCTGGGAAGGGGCAACCACCACCTCCCATGGGAACTCACTCCACTTTTGGAGATCTCTGATTGTTAAGAAGTGTTTCTTCACCCCAAGCCTCAATGGGTCTTCTTGTCATCTTCTACACATTTCTCCCTGTTATGCCTTCAGGGGCTAAGCCATAAAAGTCTGATCCCACCTCTCGGTGGTGGCCCTTCAAAGGCAGCAGCCGCCATGGCTCCCTCTACCCTGAGCCTTCTCTTCTTCAGGCTAGATGTCCCAACTTCTTGATCCTCCGGTGGGGGCGGGGGGCTCCAAACTGAGGCTGTACTTTATCTTGGTCATCCTCCTCTTGGCTCTCTTGAGCTGATCTCCCCCATTTTCTGCCAGTCATTCACACCATCCCTATGTATAAAGAGCAGGAATGATGTCAGTATTCTCAGCATTACTTCAAAAACCGGGTTTCCCTGCAGAAATACAAGAGGCTTTAAGAAGGAAGTTTTGGAGTTCATTGAAATCTTGTTGAAGGTGTTGATAAAGTGTAGAAAATGGTGAAACGAGCAAATAATACTTCCTATAGTGTCCTCAGTATGGCCTTATTCTCCTCCCAACATATTTATATATATATTCACACATATATACATATACATACATATAAACATATATATGTTTATAAGCATGTGTACATATGGAAACATTTATTTATACAAATATATATGAGGGCAGAGAATTCCTATTTGCATGTATGTTTTATACATACGTATACATGTATATTCATGTACAAAAATGTATATACACAAATATATTTTTATATATCATACATATTATGTACTGTTTGTGTGTGTGTGTGCACGTGCGTGCGTGCGTGCGTGCGTGCACGTGTGTGTGTGTGTGTGTGTGTGTGTGTGTGTGTGTGTGTAATCCCTGCCCCAAACTGGTATGAGATGCTTTCCTTATTGGTGGAAATAAATGTCCTTCTCTTCTCTGATCTGTTTTGCTATAATTTAGGTAAATGACTTTCTTTGCTGTTCACTATGTGTATTCATTGTGGAACTGGTATTTGGTGGGATGTTCAATGTTCAACCCCCACAGACCCTACCTCTGCCAGAGAATGGGGCAGGGGAGTTATTTTTCACATCTCTTCTTTGGGGTTAACTTTTTTTTTTATAATTTTGCAACATTCGTTGTTGTTTGCTCTGTGATCGCTCTTTTCATTTATATTGCTGCATTCATTGGGTATGTTGTTTTTTGATTCTGCTTGCTTCACTCTGTGCCAGTCTTGCTTCTCTGTGTTCATATGCAATGCTTCTTATAGGTCAGCACTATTTTATTATTTTTTAGGTGGCACAATTTGTTTTTCCATTCCCTAATAATTGGGCATTGACTTTGTTTCCATTTCTTTGCTACCACAAAAAGTAGCACTTAAAATTATAAAAAAAGACCAGATATTAAGAGGAACAGGAACGGATGAAGGGGAAAAGGCTAGAAGCTTCAGGAAATCAGAAAATCATGGAAGACATAGGATTCATCTTTTGCCTCCATGGATTCACATAGACTGTCCTCCGTTCCTGCGCTGTCCATCCAATTCCCTTTCATCCCTTCTGATTTCCTTCCTTCATACTAGTTGTATGTGATCCTCCCTCCTCAAGGGGAGATGGGCCAAATAGAATATAAACTTCTTGAAAGCAGAGACTGGTTCATTTTGTTTCTTATCACTGGATATCTTGCACACAGTAGGTGCTAACTATATCTTGGTTGGATTGGAAGCTTTTAGTGTACTATGTAGGGAAACAGCAAAACACACAAACAAGAAAGGGGAGATGGTTGGGGACTCAGTATTGTTTGCTCCCCTCCCCCAAAATTGCCTTGGCCCTAAACAAAGGTTTGGCTTCATGTTGAAGTTGCTTGAACACAATGCAACACTATTCTCATTTGTCACTGGAGCTTAGTTTTTTCAGTCTCTGGAATATTTCACAGCAGATGCAATCTTATGCCAACTGGGGCATGTAATTTCTGATTTTACGACGCTTAAAAAGCAACAGTCTTTTGGAACCAAAAAGAACTCCAATCTACTCCATTTTCTGCTGCTGCCAGATGTGACCTTGGTGCCCTACTGCTTCTTGTGAGAAGGTGGATTTTCAGGGTGGGTGTCGGGTTCAGTCACTTTTTCTTTTCTGCTGACATCCATATGTAATTTACACCCTTTAAATTAGCACAGGACTTACTGCCCAAGGTTTGATGTCATGCTCTCCCACCTGCTTATCTAGGAACAGCTTGGCGAATGGGTGGTCCATTTACTGGTGGGTGGGTTTCCAGATGAGGAACTGGGCCCATGTTCTCTAAGAAAGCACTAACCCTTGGTTGGAGCAGGGGAAGATGTCCCGTGTACTACACCTCAATAGATAGGGGTAAGTTATTGCCAGGAAATTAAAGGAAGCCTCAGGGTAAAAAGGAGAAAGGAGGAGAGCTTCAATCACTAGAATTAGCAGAGATCCCAGTAGCTCTGGCTCCAAAGTTAATTCTATTTTTAACTTTCTTTCTTCATGAGCTCAGCCTAAATTCTTGTGGATGTATCTACCCAACTACTGAGCCAATGGATTTAGCAAGTATCCTCATATGAGATCATTCTCCTTAATGAATGAGCTCACCTCTGTCAGAGCGGAGGAAGCTACACCTTAGGACTTAAGGAGATATGTGCCTGAGTGCATTAGAGATGGAAATGACTTATTCGACCACTGCTGTCAGTGTGCTTTCTAAAGGAACACCACATACAGAAACACAGCCTCATCCTTATGTCTTCCCCCCACTCTTTGTCATTTTGGACCATGTAAATTAATGCCTGTTAAGGAACAAGTGAATGAAAGACTTCAGGGAATTTTAATGAGCCCTCAATTGCTGCCAGTGGAGGAGGTCATTTCATATCTCATCAATTAGCAAAAAGGAAAACAAACACCACTGCAGAAAAAAACCAAAGAGTCCGATTAAGCAGTCAGATTAAACATGCTGAGACTCCAGATAGTCAGGCCTTTGAATTGTTATCGGCTCTGAGGCAACACCTTCCAGTCATCTGGGCTGAACAAATAGTGCCCAGGATGAGGGGAGCTGGAGCCAAATTGGATGACCGTAAAAGACCCAGAAGGTGAATAGCAAAGCAATCTAATAATAAGGGAGAGACTGTGAGATTTGCAATGGAGACTGGAAAAGAGATAGTGCCTTCCACTAAGACTGTAATCATGATAGTGCCTTCTTGGTTTATTGTTATTAATAATAATAAATGGCATTTATGGAGTGCTTTAGAGTTTATAAAACATGTTGTATATGCTCATTTGAACCTTGCTGCAATTATGTGGATTAGGTAGTAGAGACATTGTTACCACTTAACAGCTGAAGAAACTGAGGCTCAAAGAGATCATGTGACCTGCCCATCATCATCATCACCCAATAAGGCTCAGAGGCAGGCCTTGAATCCAAGCCTCCCTGCTGCCCAGTCCCATGCTCTGTCCTACACAACGCTGCCTCTCCAAGCAATTAATAAAAGCTCCTATGCCTGGTCCTGGAGGAAGCATATCATAATGGTAGAAACCTACAACTGGACCAATAGGAAGATCTTGGTTCAAATTTTGCTTCTGCCATTTACTACCTGTTCAACTCTGAGTGTAATTTCACCATCTTTGAGCCTCAGTTTTCTTATCTGTAAAATGAAGAGGTTGAACTAAATGGTTTCTAAAGCTCCTTTCAGTTCTGAATCTATGATTCCTAGATCCTTCAATGTTAAAAAAACCCTTTCCTCATGGGCACCAAAAAAGTGGGTGAAGCTCTCACCCTTTCAGATTTCTACTTCTTTGATCTGGCTTATACTGCTGACTCATGCCTGTGACCCATGCTTCTGATGACCTGGATGGTGGACAGGGTTTGCATTCCAATGCAGAGGGCATCTAAGGGGATGGGAGGTAAAGATGGGATGGGGAAACCAGGCTAACCCATGGAGGCACTTGCAGTTGTCTCATTGAAGTTCCATTCTCATTGGCCACATGGCAGAAGACAGAGAAGGAGCAAAGGAGCTGACTGCATGGGGGAATCCAGAAGCCATCCAGGGATCAGCCTGCTAGGAAATGGAGCTGAGCAGCAGACTTACCAGTCACGTGGCCAAGAGTTTGGTTTGCAGCCTCTGCCAAAATGCAAAATGAGTTAAAGTTTTGATGAGCACCATTGACAATGGCCAAGGGGTGTGAACTGACTGTGCTGAGCTTTGGTTTTGACTTTCTTTGATTTTCTGGAACAAGAACCATGATATAATAGCACATATCTACTTTAAAAAAAATAGAAGACTGAATCTGATTCTGTTGAGGAGCTAAATGCAAAAGAGAAAGTGTGGAAACTGGAAATGACTTTTTAAAGTTCCTTAGAATTTTAATGTAATCAGTTTACTTTTAATGACTCTTTTGTAAACTCCTTAGTCCAAAATGCTTAACATGTAAATTCTTTGAAACTGCCCTGGGAAGTAAACTTAGGTATCTCAAGTATTTGGGTACTGAGCCATTTAAAGTACTGATTTTTTGAGGAAATTAATATTTACCTCCTAGATTTAAATGTGAACCCAGAGCCGTAAGATGTCCATGGGAGGCTGTTCATGAGCTGGTGTAGCTCAAGCTTCCACTGCCACCCTGTGGTCTGCAGAGATAAAGCATCCTGCAGCAGCTGCAAATCTGCATTCATGTAGTTAGCTCTCAAACTGGGAGTTCCCTACATGAATGAAAATGGTAATGACAAAAATGCATATTATATATACAAGCACACACACACACACACACACACACACACACATATATATACATACATACACACACACACACACACACACACACACACACACACACACACATATATATATATATAAGTTCACACACAAACACAAAAATGCTATTCTAAAAGAAGATTTCTGTTTCACACAAAAGTTAGGATCATTTCAGTCACATGAAAACTTCCAGGAAAGATCCCCACCCACTTAATGATATATTTGTTCTTAGAAAATTATCAAAAAGAGGGAGCAATAGTAGCCTCTATTTTATGGGTTATAAAATACAGTAAGAAAGCTGCTTGGAGAAGCCCTATCAGTGCCTGAGCACATGAGTAGATGCAAGGGTGCCCAGATACCCTGCCAGGGTCCTTGGCTCTTAATAGGCTGAGTCTTGCCCTGAGGTTTGAACTCGCCACAGTGATTAAGCTGGGCTCCATATCAGGCAGATGCACTTTATTTGTCAGTGCTTTAAACACTGGAATGAGATCTGTTGCAGTACTTTTGCCTACGGTCTTAAGATTTAAGCTTCCATTGGTCACATTTTCCAGGGCACAGCATTAGCTTCTAAAATCTTCACTTTCAGTGCAGCCAAGAAAGCCTCAGTCTGATCATCTTCAAGGGAAAAAGATTAACCTGTCTCTATGATGTATGGTGATGGGCCAAGAACTGGCCACAAAAAGAAAGACAGAAAGAAAAATAATCATTTTTGATATTGCTTTGTGATAGTATATATGAATCTAGACACATTATAAGTTGATGCTACTTAATATTCATTGGCCATACAGTCAGGGCCAGGCTTTGTCACTGAGGTGACTGGCTAACTACAGGTTCTCTTTTGGAAATATCAGGAAAACTGTCCAAATCCAAAATGTCTCCCCTGCTGGCTCCCCTGACTCCTAAAATTCAACAATTTGAGATTCATCTCTTTGTCTCAAGACTTTGTCCATTGTTACTCTAGGGAGGAGACACATCGGGAATGATCAGTTACTTACATTGCAGTAAACCTGTCTCCTGAGGACAGGTTTTGATAGAGAAGGTACCACTATAATGGGGGAAAGGGGCAGAAAGAGGAGATTGAAGAAATCCTAATAAATAACAAATTCCCCCCCCCCCTTACTTCTCATTATTGTACAACTAGCCCTATAAACAGTGTGCCAACTGCTCATTTCACAAATGTTTTTAAAAGTTATCTCTTAGAGGCAGAAAATAAGCCCATGATTGGCTTTAGTCACAAATGTTCCTCAGCTACTCACTATCAGTTTATTCAAATTATTTGATAATTTGAAACAGACAATTTCCTAGGTGCCCAATTGTTATACTGCTCCTTAATAAAAATTTTAGTTAATCAGAGCCTAATTAATTCAGCTAGTGAATTTTTGAGTCCTTAGAGTTTTGAAGGAAGATTGAGCTGACTTTGGAGGATTTGACAAAAATGAGATCCAACATATGCAGAAGATTCTTAAAATGTGCCAATTAGTCCCTTTCATCACATCCTGTCAGACTGTTGGAATATCTAAGGCAGAGATCAGTTCTTCTGTGAAAGCACTTTGGACCCTGCCCAAGATACTGACCTAACAGCTGACCATCTCCAAGTTCCCCCAGCAGAATCCCTGGAGTGATGGGTAAGCACAAACATCACACCTGGGCTGAAGGAAATAGAATGGATTCTCTCTCTCTCTCTCTCTCTCTCTCTCTCTCTCTCTCTCCCTCTCCCTGTCTCTCTTCCTATAATCTACACTGAAATGCATTAATGGAAGAGAAGATGACAATTTTTTCTACCCAAGTGGTGACATTCCCGGACCACCTCGGTGTCCCTGACCCGAAGCACCACAGGAGGGCTTTTGTAACTTGCACCTCTCAGGAGAGATTTAGGGGAGACATTCAAGATCATTTCTTAATGATGAACTAGGTAAGATTCAGAAAGACATTACTGAGAGAAGTAGTTAGGTCAGCTGTCTTGGGGATTCTCGAGTGAGCAGAACCAGGAGAAAAATTTCCATGATAACAAAAACATTCTGAAAACAAACAATTTTGAAAGTGTTAAGAACTCTCATCAGTGCCCTGAGTAGCCACGATTCCAGAGGATCCACGCTGAATCCCACTGACTGCCCCCGGCAGAGAGGGGATGGGCCCAAGATGCAGAATAAGACATATTTTAAAATATGTAGGAGTTTGTTTTACTTGACTTGATATTTGTTTTGCTTTTCTTATTTTGTTTCCTTGTTTTTTCTACTGTTGGGTAAGTGGGAAGGGGAGAAATTACCATAGCTAGTGTTAACATTTTACTTCAAAATTATCAACGCATTTTATCTATATTGTCTCATGGGATCCTCCCAATGGTCTTGTGAAATAGGTGCTATCATCATCCCCCTTTTATAGATGAGGAAACTGGATCAGACAGAGATTAAGTGACTTGCCCAGGACCACAAAGGTAGTAAGTATCTGAGGACACATTTGAACTCAGATCTTTCTGAATCCAGGTCTGATACTCTATACATTTCACAAATTAGGTGATGACAATATAAATGCGTGTTCATGGAAAAAATTAATTTAAAAAGAATGTCCAGTTTATGGAGCAGTCCTGCATGGTAACAAGAGAATGAGAGAGGCAAGTCCCTTGATATGTATGCATCTCATTCTCAGATGCCTTTGGGTACCCTATGAGATTAAGGCACATTCAAACAAGATCCAGGATCTGGAGCCAAAAGCTAACTTTGAGATCATTTGGTCCAACTGCCCTAATTTTACAAGGGAGGATGGAGATCCTCCCACTGCTACACTGCCATGAAATAGCAAAGGTAGAATTCAAATTTAGGTCTTTCAGCTTCCAAATCAGTACCACACTGGGAGTGAGGGCATCAGGAGGGGCAAATGTTCTGTGCTGAGTGAGACGTTGGGGATCTTGATCCCTCCCTAATTCCTCCTCCCCCATCCCACACTCAAATTAAAGGGAGGCTGTCAGGGGTAATTGCTGCTCCCTCCACTTTGGTTGGTATCCACTATTGATTTCAGGATGATAACTGGAATGCTAACAAAGCTTTGGGGATGACGTCCAGCCCCATCTTTCCACCTCATGCAACCATCGATCACCAGGGCATGACAGATACTCCTGGAAGCAAGGTGCCTCGTGAAAATATTATTGTATTTCTTTCTCCTTTCCAGCACAACTGCTCTGAAAGGCGTCTCACTGAGCATATCTCATCTACTGTCTATCCTGCACTCCTTCAATGTAAGAGGGGTGATCTTCCTTTCATGCTAAGAGAGTGGCAAATACACTGAATACTGATGAAGCAAATGCTTGGTCCAGCCCCAAGCAGTCTTTTAAAAAATTCTTATTATTATTTATTTTTAGCAAGTGTCTTTGGGTACACAGTCTCCATCCTGGATTCTTTGTCTATATCACTCCTGGTATCTGGAAGATATTCTGATGGTGCTCTCAGGACACCAGAAGGGTCAGATATTTCAGAGCAACCCCATCTCTAATTAATTGCAGTATTTATGTTTAAATGGATCGATTGCTATGCTTGACCACAGCATGCAGTTTCAGCTATTACTATATTACTGTGATATGGAGCAGTTGTAATCCATTGGAGAGGCAAACCACTTACATCAAACCCAGTCACACAGAAGAGAACCTTTCATTACAGCAAATGAAAACCATCAGGGTTATACTTAAATGGTGGAAATACTGAGGGCTACAATTCGACACTGACCATAGCTTAGCCCCTGAACCTACAAGGGAAATGCAAACATGAGCTCCTGAGCCTTAGTCAGATTGGAGAGACAACTACCTGGAAAGAAGAACTGGGCCAGAAGTGATCATGGTAGATCAGGGCATGCATCTTTCCTTGAGAAAACACTGAGTGACAATAAAAAATGTGTGACTGCTGTGGTGTAGAATGAGAGGAATTATTCGGAGCCAGAGGGGTCCTTGGATATTCAACCACCTCAACTTTTGCAGAAGGAATCCAAGGCCCCTAAATAGGTGAACCTATTACCTCCCTGTGAGATTAAGGCACATTCAAACAAGATCCAGGATTTGGAGCCAAAAGCTAACTTTGAGATCATTTGGTCCAAATGCCCTAATTTTACAGGGGAGGACAGAGATCCGCTCACTGCTACACTGCCATGAAGCAAAGGTAGAATTCAAACCTAGGTCTTTCAGCTTCCAATCCAATACCACATTGGGAGTGAAGACATCAGGAGGGGCAAGTGTTCTGTGTTTAGTGAGATGTTGGGCATCCACACAGGTGGTAATTAGTAGAGGTGAGAGTCGAACCCAGGACCTTGGCTGTAAATTTGTCACTTCCTGCTTCATTCTGCAGCCTCTAGTGTTGAAATCAAGCTGACCTCCTAGTCAGCATAAACTCCTTAAAAAACAAATGTGCACTCCATTTAAAGTTCCTGAGGAGCAAGAGAGCCACAGGTCACCCTTTCCTGACCCTGTTTGTCTTTATGCTTGAACTCTACTATTTAAGGCCATTCCATATTCCATGATGCCAAAGAGTAGCTTTCGTTATTCCCTAGAGGAAGTGTGAATGAGTGTGAATGAACACAGAGTCACAAAAGCTCAGAAGCCTGACTCCTCCATTGACTTCCTGGGTGACTTTGAGCCAGCCACCTACTCTAGGCCTCCACTGCCTTAGCTATAAAAACCAGGGAACTAGTCCGTGTCAGAGGTGACAAACACCTGGCCCTCGGGCTGCAGGAGGCTGGTAACACTCCCTTATGCCACTCAAACCAGATTAAAATGGAACTGGGAAACCTTTCACAAAATAAATAAAAATACAATGAAACATAGATAACATTACATTTTAAAACTAAGGCAATTTGTGGCCCGCAGGGATCCTTACAGATGAATTAGGGGCCCTTGTTTCTACTTCAGTTAGACACCATGGCTCTAAATGACCTCTGAGGTTCCCTCTAACTCCAGGCCTATGATGCTATGAGTCTTCATTTTTGTATCACCCTAAGCTCCTTCACTACTAGCAATAATAATAACAGATAGGGCAGCCAGATGGCACAGAAGATAGAATGGCAGGTCTGGAGCCAGGAAGACTCATCTTCCTGAGTTCAAATCCAGCTTCAGACATGTCCTAGCTGCATGACCCTGGGCAGATCACTTAACCTTATTTGCCTCAGTTTCCTCATCTGTAAAATGAACTGGAGAAGGAAATGGCAAACCACTCTATTACATCTTCCAAGAAAACCTTAAACAGAGTCACGAAGAGTTGGACGTGACTGAACAAAAAAATATTTCAATAGCATTTTGAGGTTTAAATCAAATCAGCAAGCACTTATTAAGGGCCTACTGTGTATCAAATGCTAAGCTCTGGGAATACAAAGAATGGCAAACATTAATCCCTTCTCTCCTGGAGTGTACAGTCTAAGGCAGGGGGGTGGTATTTGACACATTTCATTTGAATAAGACAGTGTAGCCCAGTGAGTGGAGAACTGGACTCAAAACCAGGAAGGCCAAATACCACCAACAATCAGCCGCGTGACCCAGGGTGAGCTGCTTAACTCCTTAGCATTGTAGGAAGCTTTCTAAGACTGTTACTTTCAGGTAATTTGCTGACTTGGATTGATAGAGGCAGTTTCCTATGCCAATGAAATACAATTATAATTCCTATTCCTAACCCATTTGAACCCCACGACGATGCTGTGACATAGGTGCCATCATTATCCCCGTTCCACGGATGAGGAAACTCAGGTCTAGAGATGTTAAGTGACTTACTCAGGGCCACACGATGTGTGAGTATTTGAGGCAGGATCCAAATTCATTTTCCTGTCTCCAAATCCAAAATTTTCCCATGCCACCTAGCTGACTCTATGCTCTCACCCCTTATGTCTCAGAAGATGATATCTCTGCTCATTACTAAGATTAATCAACTTCTGTGGACCCTTGGCTCCTCGTGCCTCCTCTTGGACCTTGAGTCAGCAGGCTTACTTTCTCTTTTCCACACCATCAATCTCTCTCCTCTTCATTGGCTCCTTGTCATGTACCTACAAAAGTCTTTTCTTGACCGTCCTAACCCAACCCAGTTACTGTCTGCTCCTTCAAGGACACCCCTTTCCCAACCAAGTACTCAGCATTTCGGTCTTCCTCTCTTCCCTTCTTCCTGATTGGAGAGAGCAATTGCTGACTTACTAGCTCATCCTCTCCAGTGGCTCAGGAAGGAGCCAGTGCCTTGGCTAGTTCCAGGGTCATCATTCCCAGCCACAAGCCTAGCCTAATATTAGCCGAATAGAGCAGAGACTAATATTGCTTTTTATCTTGGCTTTTTTTCTGACCTAGAATTCAACCAAAGAACCAAGTCTGACTTTCCAGTCATTTTGTTTGTTTGTTTCTGTCTCAGTCTCCATCTCTGTGTCTCTCTGTCTGTCTCTATTTTTCTGCCTTTCTCTATCCCTGTTTCTTTCTTTGTCTCTATGTCTTTCTCTTTGACAGGAGTTGGGAAGTCCACGTGGCTTCATATCCAGCAAAGCCCAACTTGGCTAAGGGAAGGTCATTCATTACATCTTCTTTAGAGGAATAATTCTGTGCCTTTTGTGCTTGAGAGTATTATGAAGGATTGTATTTTTGTTTCATAGAAGTATCTCCAATAAGACCGGATGGAGAGAAGTGGACCAGATGGCCCACTTTGAGAAGGATTCAGAAGTGGTCTCATGGCCTGACTCAAAGAATCAATGGTAATGGTTCAATATCATGGAAGCAAGAGGTCATTATTGAGGTGCCCCAGGCATTGGTGCTGGGCCTTGTACTATTTGATATTTTTATCAATGACTTGGATAAAATCATATACGGTAGGCTCATAAAATTTGCAAATGACACAAAGATAGAAGGAATAGATAACACACTGGATGACAGATTGGGATTCTAAAAAGATTTTTACAGAATAGATCACTGGGCTGAATCTAGGAAAATGAAGTCAAATAGGGATAAATGTAAGGTCTTATTTGTTGTTCAGTCATGTCCAAATGTTCATGACCCCATTTGGGGAAGGTTCAAAGGTACTTCTATCTTTAAATCTTATGAATCTCTGGAATTTTGTGAAGATTCTGATCCCTGACCCTTCTCCCAAAGTTGAGGTCCCTAGCTCCAATGGCCTCCACCTTTACCTGGGTGTCCCAATAACACTTCAAACTCAACATTTCCTAACCCAAATTATTTTTTCATCAAAATCAGCTCCATCTTGTAACATCACTATTTGTCAGTGACATAAACATTCATTGGGTACTTCATTTCTAGAACTTGATGTTATCTTTGGCTCATCCATTGATGTCATGTATTTTTAAAAAAAATTCATTTTTTCAATTAACATAAATTTACTTTTCCTGTCTCTCACATCACTAAGAAAAAAGAAAAAGAAATTCCCTTGCCACTTTTTTGTACTCCCTCCCAAACTACCTTACATTAATGACTTTGTATTTATTTGTATTTTTCTATTTCTATTTATTCTGTACGAATTTACTTGTCTCCCCTGTTAGAATGTAATCTCCTTGTGAGTCAGGATTCTTTCATTCATTGTATTCTTATGCCCAGTCCTCAGCACAGCGCCTGGCACCTACTGGTGCTTAAGAAATTATTGCTGACTGATTGATGTTTTCAAATGACCAATTGATCAAGAAATGATGCACATCAAATTTGCCTGTCATCATTTGCTTTAACAAATCCCTCTTATTTCTTTAATAATAAAGCTTTACTACTCTAAATCCCCTGCAACATTTTGGATGTAAGAATACTTTCCCAGTGAGTAGAGTCTATCATTGACAAAAGTTGTCTAGATCTACTAGACATTTGACTTTCCAAAATGGAGGCAGGAGCTAGGGAATCACAGTGAGATTGTTCCACTTTATCCTACAGATAGCTCAAGAGACCTAGTATTTGCATTTCCACATCCTTAACATAAGGTGGGTGTTAAAGGAGAAAGGAATAAGCATTTATGTAGCACTTACTATGATCTTCCCATGTCACGGTCTTGGTGAGTAGCTAAAAACTAGTGAATTTCATTAAGTAATACCAAAGGTTTAGGGCAGCCCTAAAGCCTTCCTTCATGGAGGGCTCTGGGACTTCCTCTGGCACTCTTTTAAAAAGGTCATAGCGGTGTAGAAATAACCACATTTCATAATATTCTGCCAAATAATACATTCAATTTTGCCAATATAGACATAGGCTAGATTCTCATATGACTAATGGCTGCTTTCATATACAAAACAGTAATGTTTGGATGATTGATGAGTATTTAACTTTCCACTTGGATATTTAGGCAGCCATGAAAATGAGGGAAAAACATACAAGAAGAAATCATCCCATTTTATATAATTAAGATATTACCTCTTAATCCATATAAGTTGTTTCATGTTTAATAGTCCTTTCGTGGTGAATGAAATAACATGTTTTTAGGGCCAAACTTCAAATGTAATGTCTTTGTTTCTTGGAAATACTCAAATGTTAATTTTTAAAATATAGTCAAACCAATTAAAAAGTATCTTGCTACATAATGGGCATATTGTGGATGCAACTTGTCCCTCCCCCTCTGTGTTTGTATATATGTATATATAAGTATGCATGTCAGTGAATGACTGAGTATTCAGGCCTCACACTGTATCATGAAAATCCTAATGTAGGTATTAACCTCTATCTCCTCATTTCAATTGCCATGATAATAACTTATAACCAAATTTAGCTGTATTTGCATTTTGAGACTAAAGCTAGGCTTGCATAGTGTTAAATACATCCAGGTGTTGGCAACATATAGACAATTGCTGAACATTTAAGTTTATAATTTAATTTTTTGATATTGTACAATTACGAAAATGGAAACAGAAAATGAATAAGAAAATTATACATATTTGCTAAAAGGACTGTCTTTTAGACTAAGTTTTCTGTTAACTGAGGTTTTCATTATGAATTTCATTTCCATCCAAGATTCTTATGTACCAACAGCATGATTCTGATTAAATGACTTCGTCTATCAGAGAAGTCATACCATGAACCAGTGGTCTCATTGTTTTGGATATTGTATCTGACCATGTAGATCACAACCCATCTCTAACTGCCATGATATGTGACTCTTGTCCATACAACAATAATTTTGGCCTTTCCTCTATTTTGTTGCATCTCTATGAATAAAATAAAATTTGCCCATAATAGTATCATCATTCTTTTGTCCAATGAACCTTTCAAGTTAAAGTAGCCTTGCAAATTGCAAATTCCCAGCTTGGAAGTGTCCCATTAGTTCCTCCCTAAAACCATGCAATTCTTGGCAGTGATCAGTTATTCATAAGAAAAATACTACTTTTTCTTTTCTTTCTTCCCATTTCTTTCCATCCCAAGCATGTTCATATTATCTCTTGAATGTTGAAGACACCTGGAAGATACTTGAACCCAGATATCAATCCAATTAGATTTTGAAAAGATCTGAAAACTCTATAGGACTGGATTTGAATTCTAGTGTTGGTGTACCACACCTATGTAACTGAGTAAGTCATTTAATCTATCTGGGCCTCAGTTCCCTAAACTGTAAAAATTAGAGTTTTGGATAATCTTTTAAGTCTCTTCCAGCTCTAGACCCTAACTTCAGTCACCACAATACTAGTGATTAGAAGGATGGAAAATGGGCCTATCAAAAACCCTCCAAATCTCTCCCTTACATTTTGTAAACCTTAAAGCTCTATACAAATGCTAGCTACTGTTATTATTAATTTTATTCCTTACCCTCAGACTGTAAGCAATGTGATTACATATTAATAATAACCATGGTGCAAATTCCAATTTCCTGGAGACTTCAAGAATTCAAGAATTCATGGCAAATGTATCAGCCAATACCATAATTTGAGGTGGGGGGGGGGGAGAAATCTACGCTGTCTGTATCTCAAAGCTAATAAAGAAGATAAAGTAGATACACGTGCAGGGAAAAAAGTATGAAGATGGACTGTTTGAGAGCAGTAGAATTAGCATCACAGACTTGTTTCTTGCTAAGCTACTGAAGTTGGGTCATCAATGCAACATACTTTTAATTAACCAAGTTTGAGAGAGTTCTTTATCACATGGGTAAACAATTTCTTAGAGTAATAGAAAGGTTGTCAATTATTCTTTTATGTTCAAAAAGCCCTATATTGTACCGTAGGTCAATGAGAAGCTGTGGAAGGTGAGATCTGTTCAATACTCATGGCCTAAGGTCTGCAGAAATTTCCATAATATAAAGCTGGATTCTACAGGGATAAGAATGCTAAACCACAATGCTTTTTCTTGGGGCTATCACTATCGTCTCCTGTGCCATAAACAGCCCCAACCAAACCTATTTTTAAACCACCCTCTTTGAGCAAACCTGGGGATTCAAATTAGAACTTGGGCCAATCAATCTATCTTACTAATACAATCCTATCACCCCCAGCATGCACAAGTTTGTGGCAGAATGAAAATTTATATGAAGGGAATGAAGTTCTCTTTTTTTTTATGCAGTTGCTTAGGAGAGGATATCTATTTGATTATCTCCTGTCTTGGAATCCAGGAACCAAGAGCAAGAAATAATGCTTAGGCTATCATGCCTTTCCCAGGATGTCCCTCCTGCACTGTCTATTCCAATGTTGCATCCAAACACACAGGCAGGCCTCTAATGGTTTTAAATTTGAGCATTGAGGGGCATGTGCCCTGGCCACCCAAGGTCACATGACTAAGACTTGATCCTTTTATGTCTGTCAAAAGAAGTGAAAATTTGTCATTCAGTAAAATCAGTCCAATAGAAGAAGCCATAGATATAGAGGTGGAAGGGCTCTCAGAGGTCATCAAGTGTGTTTAGACATTTCAGATGAGCATACTTGGGCTTAGGGAAGTGAATTCACCCAAGGTCACAGAAGGAGTGTCAGAGGGAGGATCCGAACCCAGGTGGTCTTGCTCCAAAGCCAGAACCATTTCCCCTAAGGTTTCACCCAGGTTAAGCTCTGGCTACAGACAGTTTATAAAACTATTCTGCAGTCCATCCCTCTCCGGAAGAAGCAATACCAACTGTAGTTAACGTATATTTCACTGACAGATTTTCAAAGCACTGTGCATTTATTATCTTACTTGTTCCTCACAGCAATCCCATGATTAGAGTGATAGGATCATAGATTCTGAGCTGCAGAAGTCCTCTGAGGCCATCTACTCAAACCTTCTCATGTTACAGATGAGGAAACTGAGGCCCAGGGCCATGAAGTGATTTACTAAAGGTCATACAAGTAGCAGGGGCAAGGCTGAAAAACTATTTTGTGAAGATTATCCATCCTACCTTATAAAATACAAAACCTTTCTTTCCTTTTCAGCATCAAGTTGTTCAAGCTATTGGACTGGTCTTCTGCAGATCTGAAGGAGGCTCCCATTTTCTCAATGGTAGCTCACACTTTCTGAAAGATATCTTCTGTGGCTCTGCCACACAGAGGGAGCTACCATTCCCTTTCAAGGCTACATTGTTCTTCATAAATAAATATCAGCATGTCCTTCTCTCTGACTGCTGTATAGGATATGAGCATTTTTCATTTATAATCCCTATGGGAATGTTGTTAGAGAGTGTTGATTGCTTTTCTCTTTAGCCTAAAATAATTAAATGACACAATATCTATTGTAGGAAATAAATAGAGATTGTTTCACATGGTATAGTGTATACAGCAATTATCATGTATGATCTTTCTGGAGAAATAATGGAAAACAATGTGCTCATTCAGAAAGCTCCTGTTGGAAATTACAAGACAGTTGCAGGCCCTGTAATACATCCAGTGCCTTGTTAGTGGGAACAAGGTGAATCCACAGTGACTTGCTAACAACCAGGACAGTTGTATAATCCAATGGCTGCAGAAAAAATGTTGGAGGAATAATGCATTCAAGAATCAGGCTTTATCCAAAACATGTGCATGACACAGATACTCTCCTGTAATAGAAACAGGAAACAAGAAATCAATGGTGCAGCTCCATTTTTTTCAAACTTCATGTAGCTTGCTCAACTTTTCTGTCTCTGAGTCTACGTGGAAGCATGAGAGTAGAATCATGGAATTTCAGAGTTGGAAGATATTTGGTGGTCATACAGTCAAACCACATAGGGATAATAAGCATAATTGCTAGCCCTTATACATGCACTTTGAAGTTTAAAAGATCATTGTGTATATCATCACATTTGGTGATCACAACAACCTTATCAGGTCGGTGATTATTTTTTCCATTTCATAGATGGGGAAATTAAGACTAAAAGACTTAAGTTAATAATAAATAAGTTAAAGTTATTTGCCTCTAACATATATATATATATATATATGTGTGTATATATATATGTATGTATATCATGGACCCCATTATATAATCATACTTTCAAATCTATCCAGGCTGTTGGAACTTTGCTTTTCTTTAAAATTCGCCCAAAGCAATTCAACAAGCATTTATTAAGCACCTACTGAAGTAGGTGGCAGCTAAGTGGTGCAGTAGATAGAGTACTGGGCCTAGAGTCAGGAAGACTCATCTTTCTGAGTTCAAATCTGGCCTCTGACACTCACTAGCTGTGTGACCCTGGGCAGGTCGCTTAACCCTGTTTGCCTCAGTTTACTCATCTGTAAAATGAGCTGGAAGAGGAAATGGCAAATCACTCTGGTATCTTTGCCAAGAAAATCCCAAATGGGGTCCCCAAGAGTCAGATATGACTGAATAACGACCATGACAAAGTAGGTGCTATTAGCAGCAACTAAGCACAAGGCACTGAACTAGCTCCTTGGGGCTGTAAAGACAAAGTGATGACTAGGTCCTGTCCTCAAGGAGTTTATATTCTACTCGGAAGGGAGTTTTTTGTTGTTGTTCAGTCATATCAGACTCTTCAGGATCCCATGGACCATACTGGCCATGGGGTTTTCTTGCCAAAGATACTGGAGTGATTTGCCATTTCCTTCTCCCGTGGATGAAGGCAAGCAGAGGTTAAGTGACTTGTCAGGGATCACATAGTAAGTTTCTGAGGCCAGATTTGAACTTGGGTCTTCTTGGCTCAAAGCTCTTTCCATTGAGCCACCTAAACTGCCTCTTCTTTGGAGAGATATAACTTAATAGATAGGTGCACCTATATATCTATATCTATCTATCTCTCTATCTCTCTACATGTATACATATGTGTGTAGTATATATATATATATATATATATATATATATATATATACATATAATTTGAGAAGGAGGGAGCCTAAGAACTAGGAAGATCAGAAAGGCTTCCTGTAGAGGCAGAGAGGAAGGTAGCACACACTCCCAGAATGAGAGGCAGCTTGTCCGAAGATACAGACATGGTACCTGGAGTGCTAACTTCAGGAAATGGCAAATGGATCCGTTTGGCCGTGACCCAAAGTGCAGTAGCGCAAACAATGTGCAGGAAGTCTGGAAAAGTAGGCTGGATCCTGATCAGAAAGGGCTCTTAATGCCAAGTTGAGGAGTCTTTATTTTGTTCTAGAGGCAATGGGAAGCCTAGGGAAGTTGTCGAACAAGGAAGAAATGTGGTTAGATTTTTGCTGTAGAAAGATTGTTTTCTTAGTTCAATTAGTTGATTGATTGAGCCTCCATGTGGAGGATGGATTGGAGAAGAGAAATTAGAAGTTCCAATGATCCAAGTGAGTGGTGATAGGGGCCTGAGCCATGGTGATGGCTGTGAGAGGGAGGACAAAGGAAGAGATGTGACCAGAGAGGAACTCTTCATAAGGCTGTCCTGTCCTGTCCATTCCAGCTCGTAGTGAGATCAATCTCTTCTCTGAGTCCTCCTCCTCTTCCTTATCTTCCTACTACTACTGTTTCTACTATTGCTATTATTACTACTACTTCTACTTTTACTACTATTATTATTACTACTAGTATTATTACTTCTACAACTACTACTATTTTTACTACTACTACTACTACTACTACTACTACTACTACTACTACTACTACTACTATTACTTCTCTACCCCTATTACTCCTGCTGCTGCTGCTACCACTACTGCTTAGCATTTACAAGGTGCTTCAAGTTCTACAAAGCATTATCTCAGTTTATCCTAACAATAACCCTGGGAGATCAGTGTTATTGTTATCCTGATTTTACAGATAAGAAAACTGAGGTAAATTAGTGGTTAAATGACTTGCCCATGGTCACACAGTCATTTTGTATCTTAGATCAGATTTTAAACTGAGTCTTCTCAATTCCCAATCCAGCAGTCTATTCACTATTCCACCTAGCTGCCTCCAACTTCTATTAATAATAACTATTAGTAACATTTTAAGATTAGCAAAGCACTTCTTTTAAATCATTTCATGTGATCCTCATAGCAAAGCTGTGAGGTTGGTATTATTATTATTTTCATTTTTCCAGATGAGGAAGCTGAGACTCAGGGATGCTACATTCCTTGACCGTAATGGTCACACAGCCCATAAGTGTACGAGGTAGGATTCAAACCTAGGTCTTTCTAACTCCAAGTACACCATTCTATCCACATTCCTGTGCTCATATTGCCGTATACTGAGATATCCTGATGTAGTATAAGGGGCAGCTAGCAGGTGCAGTGGATAGAGTGCTGGGCCTGGAGTCAGGAAGACTCATATTGCTGAATTCAAATCTGGCCTCTGACACTTCCTAGCTGTGTGACTGTGGGCAAGTCACTTAACCTTGTTGGCCTCAGTTGTCTCATCTATAAAATGAGCTGGAGAAGGAAACGGCAAATAACTCTCGTATCTTTGCCAAGAAAACCTGAAATGGGGTCGCAAAGTGTTGGACAAAACTGACAAATAACTAAACAACAAGATGCAGTGTAATGAGCATTGGTCCTGGAGTCCACTGAAGTCCTCTGTCTTTGACATATATAATCCTGGACAAGCCCTTTAATCTCTTTCACCTTCAGCTAATTCATCAATTGTATGGAATAATGCGATTTGTATGAACTATCTGACAGATTATTTTGAAAAAATAGGCTAAGTAATCCTTAGAATATTCTATACTTTTAAATGGATCCATGACCTTCTGGCTGTGGGAACCTGCTATTGAGGACAACACAATTCATCTGTGCCTTCTAATCTTGTACCATTCTTGTCCTAGCCACCCATAAATCCTCTGTTGAGGAGCTATCCGATGTGCTGAAGGAGAGAAGAGAAGGACTCAATCAATGTGAGTTATTAACGTTGAGGTGCTTTCATCTTGTTTCCTCAACATATTTTAGCTCCTTCGAAATAGTAATAGTGTCTCACATTTTGGACTGTCTACAATTCCAGCATGGTGCCTGTCATGGAGAAGGCTTTCAATAAACATACGAACAATATAGTACAGTTGAAAGAGTTTTAGATTTGGACTCCAGTTCAAAGCCTGGACTCAGATCTTTCTTTTGATACTTACTAGTCACTAGGCCTCAATGAACTTTAGTTTCTTCATCTATAAGATCCAAACCAACCATTTCATTTTACAGATAAAGAAACCAAGGCCTCAAGAGACAGTGATTTAGGGTAATAAAATCATAAGTTTAAGAGCTGAAAGGGATTTTAATGTTCATCAAGTCAAATTCCTAGTTTCATGAGTAAGGAAACTGAGGCCCAAATAAGTCAAGTGACTTTTCCAAGGTCACATATATAGTACATATTAAACTAAGGCACTCCAGTTTCAGATCCTGTGCTATTTTTACTCTATCACATGATTGTTAAGCCACCAAAGCTTAACCCACATTCTGAGTTCTAGTTTGGAGTTTTCTGCCTTATAGCATACTCCCTCCTTAAAAACAGAGCTGGTTATATCCTTACCACCTTAAACTGCACCATGGCTGGCACTTGACAAATGCCAATAACACTAAAATTAGCTGATTGTTTTTGAAGGAGGGGAGAGACGAGCCTTGGTCTTTGATTTGACTGGTGTAGGAAATTCTGTGTGTAAACTCTCTCCAACAAGGCTGATCAGCAATTTGGTTGTCTAAGTTACTGAGATAGAGAGGGTAAGTGGCTTGCCCTTGGTAACATAGCTAATATGTGTCAGAAATAATATTTGAACTCATGTTGTCCTAACTCCAAGGCCAGGCTTGTGTCTACAACACTTCATTACGTTATAAATATGAAAAAGTAAACTAGCTGTGGCTGGGTCAGAGGAGGGTCTAAGATTTGTACTCTTTATGCAAAACTGGAAAATATTGCCTTTTTCAAATACAATGGTAAGAAGATGAGTCAGAAAGAAGTTGAGCAAAAGATTGATTCTAGCAGGCTGCACTGAAGATGGGGAAAGTGGGTGGCAGAGCTAAACCAGAGGTATGATTGAAGGGACTGCTAGAGAATCTGGCCAAAGCCACTGGCTGGGATGAAGTCAAGGGTTTTGTCACAAACAGAGTTCAAAACCAAGTAACTGAGCACAAAAGACAGGTTGAGGTTTGACTGATGAATAGGGATCAAGGCCAGAAAAGTAAATGAGGAAAAATCTAAACTACAGCCTCAGACAGCACCAAGGGTTGCTCCTAGTGGGCTTATTTCATCCATGGTATTTTTGTGAAGAACTAGTGCCTTTTACAAGGCAAATTCAAATCTTTCCAGGCCAACTCAATCAATTCAGTCAACCAAAAAGCACTTAGTAGTCACCTACAGTGTGTCACAAACTGTGCTAATTTTCGGAGATATGAGTATAAGAACAAAGAATGAAATAATCCCCACTCATAAAGAACTTGCATTCTAATTGGAAAGACAACCAGCTTGAAATACTTAATAAATAATTGGTGATGTGGGACTGAAGAGCAGAGTTGAGCCCGAGTTTGGATAGATAGTCAATTGAATACAAATGATAATGAAACCTACGGAAACTGATGTGATTACCAAGAAAGTATATCAAAGGGAGAGAAAAGAGTCTATGACACAAACTTGGGTAACACCCAGACTTAGGGGGTGTGGTATTATAGATGATAAGCCAGCAACAAGGTAGAGAAAGAACAGTCCAACCAGAACAAGGAGAAACCAAGAGGTTATATAATGTCATGAAGATCCAGAAAGGAGAGAATTTACTGAAGGAGAAAGTGGTTCATTGTGTCAAATACAGCTGACAGGTACAGAATAATGAGTACCTAGAAAAGATAATCAGATTTAACAATGAAGAGGTAATTTATGACTTTGGAGAAACTAGTTTTAGTTGAGTGATGAAGTTAGAAGCCAGATTACAAAGAATTGAGAAAAGAAAATTGAAACAGACTAGATGCTTTTTTCAAGGAGTTTGGCTAAGAAAAGGATATAGGCAATAACTTGAGGGGATGGTTTGGTCTAATGAAGTCTATTTTTAAGTATGGGAACACTTAGGTTTGTTTGAAGGCAATGGGAAAGGAACCAGTTGATAGCGAGGGGTGGAAGATTTATGAAAGGAAGATGATTGAGAATATAATATGCTGGAGAAGATTGGAGTGGGTGGAACATGTAGAGGAGTTGGCCTTGGCAAGGAGAAAAGCCACTTCATTTTCAGAGTACAGGAACTCCAGACAACTGGGAACCCAAGTGTTCCTAACTCCAAGTCTATCACTTTATCCTCTAAACAAGAGTTTGGAGTAGGGAGACCTAGAGCCAAAATCCAGCTCTGATACTAAAGAGCTGTCTCACAAAGATGAAGTAACTTTTTGTTAATCTAAGTTGTTTTAATCCATTAAATGGGGCCAATAATGCTTATATTAAGTACCTCTCAGGCTTGTAGTGAAGCAAGTGTTTTATTAACCTAAATGTGCTTCTATAAATGTGAACTTGCACTTATTAGGAGTCTGAGCCTATAACCTTGGGTCCTGATCTCAAACATCAAAAATTCCCCCCAAGTGTTTGCAAGAATGTTCCAAATCCATGTCAGATTGAATTTCTATATCCTCTGGATTACTTAGAGGCCCATTGGTTCCTCCACTGAACTGGATGGACACAAATATTTCTGGGTTTTGGGTATCTTCTTGTATTATTACTCTAGAACTCAAACTGATCCAAAATTTTATCATGTGGCATCCCCAAAATGTCATTTTCTACCAAGGACAACAAAACCAAAGACAAGTTGTTAGGAGATAACAAGAAAGCATCTGGATGCCTTTGATGAATTCAAGTCATGTGGACCAGATAAACTACATCCCTCCACCATAAAAGCTTGAAAGAACTGGCATAATTGATTCTTCCTCTTTAAGAGATTATGGAGAATGGCAATGATACCACAGATTTGGAGAAGAGCTAATTGTGTCACAGTTTTTTAAAAAGAGACCAAGGCCCTTCACATTGATCTCTGACAAAATTCTAGACTGTATAATTAAATGTATAGTTAATGAATATCTAGAAAAGTTAAAAGTAAGAAATTGTGCTAGACCAACCTGATTATAATTTTTGATAGATTTGTTAGACTGGTAGATTCAAGGAATGTTATAGACATAGTTTACCTAGGTTTTAGCCGTGCTAGCCATTCTCATGGAAAAGATGACAATATGTGAACTAAATAATACAGGATTTTTCTAATTTGAAGGGACCTTGGATGAGGAAGATTCAAGTCCATGATTAACACTGAAACCACAAGTGTGGTAGCACCACCTATGGAATGCATTTTCCAGAATCTATTGGATCTTGAGAATTATATCATGTAAAGAGGCTCTAAGGAAAAGACACATAACAAAAAGAAAAAGTACCTTTAAAACAAAAGACAACAGAGAAGTGATAAAATGACTTGTTACCTCCTAGGAAGACAAATGGAAAAATAAGTTGGGATAACTTGCTATGGATTCATTATATCAGTCTGAAGAACCTAAAGACATGAGAATGGCAGGGCTCCATTTCTTCTCTTTCAATTACAGATAATATTTTATACTTGTGTAATTCACGCAAACTTTCTAAAGGCAAGATCATGATATATACAAAAAATTGATTAAATTTATTGCAATTGGGGCAGCTAGGTGGCACAGTGAGTAGAGCACCAGTCCTGGAATCAGAAAGACCTGAGTTCAAATCTGACCTTAGACACTTCACACACTTACTAGCTGTGTGACCTTGGGCAAATCAATTAACCCCAATGCCCCTGCCTTCTCCCCTCCAAAAAAACAACAAAAATAAATTTACTGCAATTGTTACTACTTAAAACTCAAGCAAAGTCAAGTATACAAAGCTGAAGAAAAATGGTCTATTGTAAATTTTCAGGGGCTGTATATGTTTTTCATCTTTTTTGATAATAAATAACATATAGTAGTAGTCACTACCCAAAAATTTTATTGACATTGCAAAGAAGACAAATAGAGTTACAGAATCTCAGTGTATAACAGTGGGTTGAGTACACATGTAGGTTTGAATCCTGACTCTATAACACTAACTAGACATAAGGACTTGGGATAGAGAAAAAGTGAGGAGTCACGGATGATGCTTAGGTTGTGAACTTAGGAACTGAGAGGTTCATAGCACCCTCAATAGCAATAGGGAAGTTATGAAGAGGAGAAGGTTGGAGGATGGGAAATGATGAGTTCCATTTGGGACATGTTGAATTTAAGAGGTCTACAGGATATCCAGTTCAATATATCCAATGAGCAACTAGGGATACAAGATGCAAGAGATACAAGGTCAGCAGAGAGGTTAGGACTAGATAATTTAGAATCGGGCCTTGTCTTTACAAAGCACAACATTAGTGTGTTTGGTTAAGCCTGAAGGAAGGAAGCCTAAAGTCCATCAGTCATACACCTCAAAATCTACTCATGACAAGGAGTAATGCAGGTGAAATATAGATCTCCTAAGATTGGAGGAGGCTAAGATTTCCTTTCAATCTAGGCCTTGGGCTGTGTGAATCAACCAAAGTGGTAGATTCAGAAAATGAGTGACAGGGAGACATAAGGCAAAAAAAAGAGCTTTAAGAGAAAGATTTCAAAAGAAAATTCAATAACAATCCAGAGCACAAAAAAGTAAACAGAATAATTTTAAAACTAAAAGGAAGAGTGTTAAACCTTCAAAATGATTATAAAGCTCATAAAACCAAAGAAAGTAAAGCTGTGCATTATGACATACAATGTCCTGTGCAATACCAAGAGAGTATGGAACAGTAATAAGAAATTTCTGAATAGTTAAGAGAGAAATGAAATCCACAAGAGAAAAAATTAGGAACATATGTCCACATATATAGCCTCTCAAGGAATACTAGCTAGATTATACTTAGTGTTTAAAGTTTGCAAGGCACTTGGCATATGATATATCATTTGATTTTCACAACAAGCTTATAAGGTAGGTGCTATTATTTCCATTTTATAAATGAGGGAACTAATGCTGAGAGAGGTAAACTGACATGCCCATGGTCACACATCCAGTAAGTGACTGAGGTAGGATTTGAACTCAGGTATTTCTGACTCCAAGGCCACCGCTCTATCCACTATACTATCTAGAGGCCTCGAAGTAGAATTTTTTAAAAAAACTCAATTGATAGATTAGAAAAAATTGAATCCATGATGAATTTCTCCAAAGAAATGAGAATAAGAAAGGAACATATTTAGAATATTTTTAAAATGACCAAAATGGAGGAAATTTGGGAAAGAAGCAAAAGGCAGCACTATTTTAAAATGATCTTCATAAATCCCAGTTAATGTTGAAGACAGAATGCACAGAGATAACTAGAGGGCCATAGGCTAACCAGAAAAACATAACAATTAAAATAACTAACAAATATAAAATGACTTGCAAACTTTAAAACATTATACAAAATCTAGTTATTATTATTGATTTGAGGAGGTATATATTTGGATATATAGTTCTAATTTCTTCTCCTGTGGATTTCATTTCACCGATTATTCAGAATGCCATAATATAATAAAATTGCCTAGAATTTCTGAATGCAAAAAGCAAAGCACCACTTAAAATCATCCAACACAGCATCTAAATGTGTAAAGAAATTTGAATTGCAAAAAGACATGAATAGTAAGATAGTAATAGTAGGAAACTTTAATATTCCCCTCTCAGAGCTAGACAAATCTACCAGAAAGAAAACCAAAAGGGAACATATCAAACTGAACAAATTGTTGAGGATTTAGAGCTGAAAAAAAGTGATGCCTTCTGAATGGAACCACTACAGAATATATGTGTAGCTGAGCATTCTATGATTCTTTAAAAACAACAAAAACAACAAAAGTAGCATATATGTTAAGGAACAAAGAAATTGCAAATAAGTGTAAAAAACTAAAAGCAGAAATGCTAATCATACCTTTTACAAAGCATACCATAGTAAAATAGTAGTTAATTCAAGGAGCACAAGCAAAAGGTACAGACCTACATGTTGATGTAATGGTGATATCCTAAATATTGAGTATGTCAAACAACAAGTAATAAAAATATTTAATAACTATACGAATAGAAGAAAAAATAAAAATTCTGGAATATAGCTAAAGTAGTCTTCAGAGGAAAATTTGCATATTTAGAATACACAAACTTTAGTAGGAAGAGGAAACATGGTAAAATAGATAAAGGACTGGACTTGGAGTCAGGAAAACCTGAATTCAAATACCACTCTAGACAATTACTAGCTGTGTGAGAGGGGTTCACTTAACATTTCTTGGTCTTAGTTTCCTCATTTGAAAAATGAAAGGAGTGGGACTCAAAGATTTTTAAGGTCCTGCCCAGCTCCACATCTATGATCCTAGGAAATATCTTCCAAATATATGTGATTCCAGTACTAATTACAAAATAATATTATTATGAGTATGTCATTTAACCTCCTTCTAGTTGGCACTATCAATAAGAATATATTAAATACCTACTCTTATACCTCACTGTCCTAGGTACTTTCATTGTTGAAAAGACTGTTATACCCAAGAAGCCTAATAATTAAGTTCTATTCAACAAGGATTTACCAGATACCCATTTTTGTGCACAGGATTGTATTAAACAGAGAATACGGGAAAACAAAATAACCTAATTCCTGCTTTCAATAAACAGGCATTTATTAAGAACCTTCTATGTGCTAGGCACTGCACTAGGGATACAGAGACAATTTGAGGTGCCTATGGAACATCTAGATAGAGATGTTGAGTAGGCAGTTGGTGATGTCAGACTAGAGCCCAATAGCCTAAAATTTTAAAAAATGGTTAATTTTTAAAAATTTTATAAGGATTTTTTTTTAAAAAAAATAAGCCATGCATTCTCAGCTTTACTGGTATTTTATTCAATGCCAAGTTATGGATTGGAATAAAAAAAGATCAGAACCCCTCTTCCCATTATGTTTAGGCATTGGCCTGAATCTCTGCTGATATGGAAAAAAGAGCAGACACCATTTATGATTGGAATTCCCAGAGAACCTATCTTTTCCGAGGAGACAAAGAAATCCAGCAAAGCAGGACTATGTATTTCCAAAAAGCCCCATTTACTTGGCTGTAGAAATGAGAAGAAATCCAGATTCACCAAACACTTTATTTCTGCTAAGACAATATAGATGTTTTGGATAAATGTGTAGGGATGGAGTGGAAAAGAACTGGAACCACTCAGAGCAATTTAATGATGTGTGAAACTCCATGGAGACAGACAGGTGATAAACTACAATATACAGTATGGCTCTTTCCCCCATTTCTGGCTGAATGTAGTCCTATATAAGTAATCAATTTCTACTCTGTAATCTAATGTTGAAACTTACTACCCTTCCTCTTAGACTGACTCCTCATCTCCCACCACCACCATGACCCAAATTGGACAGTTCAAACATCCTGAGCATATGGTATTCTGGAAAGAATAGAGTCCCAATTTTAACAAAGCCAACATTCAAGAACAATGAGAATGTACTAGCTCATAAATGTTGTCATATTTATTGGGTTTCTCAGCATTCTTGCTTACATACAAAAGAATAGTGACGAGGTTTAGGTGCTGGTTTATGATTTAAATTCTTTCCATTTGTTCACTCCTCCAAACACACTCTTTCCATGGTCACTTCTCAGTATCCAGAAAGTGTTCCCCACCCCCTACCTTCCTCAAGCTGTTAAGCAATTGTTTTTTTTTCTTCCATTACTATATATAATTTACATAGCAAATAAAAGTAAATAGGGTAGTAATAACAACCATAATTCTGTAGCAAATCACTTAATTTTCCTAAGTCTATATTTCCTTGTCTGTAAAATGAGGTGGCCTTCAGGGTCCCTTCCAATTCTTGATCTATAATGTCATTAGAATGGAAGCTCCTTGTCTTTGCTTTTGTGCTTCTCTCTCCAGCATACATAGTGTTTGGCACATGGTAAGTACTTATTAAATGCTGTTTCATTCATTCATCTCACTTAATTGTCTAGGCATCCTTATGAGGTCAGTACAGCAAATCTTTTTTTTTTTCACTGTTTTACGGAGAGGGAAACTGAGGGTCTGAGATATCTGTAGGACTATACACTTATTGTTGGAAGGGAGCATAGAAGGTCCTCTAGTCTAACCCTCCCATTTTGGAGCAGAAGAATCCAGTCTCAGAGAGGGCAATTGACTTGTCTTATTTCACTTAAGTCATAAGTGGCAGACCAGCTATTCAAACTGAGGTTCCCCTGACTCCAAATCCAGCTCTCTTTGTAACTCATCTATCAGGTCATATCAAGTGTTGGAGTTGGGATTTGAGCCCAAGTTTCTTCCTTCTCCAAGTCTAGCTTTCTATCCTACCATCTGCCTTCACATAAGATACTCACATTGAACTAAATGAGTACATATGATGATACATGCAGTGTCCCAAAAGTCTTAGTGCGGTTTTAAGCTTTAAGAGTGTGAAACTGTATTAAGACTTTTGGGACACCCTTTACATGTCACCATAACCATGCACACATTTGAGGCATAGGCACGTCATGTATCCTGTAATCGTTTATGCCTACACGACTTCCTATAACAGCACTCCCCTAAAACGTCATCGTATTGCTATCTTTGATGTTAGTTGCTACAACAGTCCTGCAAGCTAGGCAGGGCAGGAATAATTATGCCAGTTTTAGAGATAAAGGATCTTAGAGGAGGGAAGGGTACACAGTCAGCTCTGAAATGGGATGTGTCAACCCACTCTTCTGAAGTATTTTCCAATCCTCTTCCCTCCATGCTGTGTTACCTCTATTGAAAGCATAGTAAATAGGATGGGTGACTAGGAAACAAAGTGATTTTGTACCATGGGTTCCAGAATTTATCCACCAAAATACGTGCTATCTTGAGTAAAGTCAGAACCCTGGCAGGCCAGTCACTTCTGACAATGCTTCTGCTCCAAATATCTTTTATTAGAAAGGAAGCAGTGTATAGCAGTATAAGGAACACTTCTGGTTCTGAAACCAGAAGATCAAGTTCATGATCTATCTATAATGATTTCTTTCTTTGTTGCCTTGGGCAAGCCACTTAAACTCTCTGAGACTCAGTTTCCCCATCTATAAAGGGAGGGCCAGAAGACCTCTGATTAGGTCTTTGATCTCCATTGGAACTTCTTTTCAGAGACCGATGTGTTATTTTAAATATCCCCAAATGGTGGCAAATATGTCCTTTGAGTGTGAATTTTGTTATTAGAAAGAAGAAAAAAGTCATCTGGAATTAAATCTAATAGGGTGGCAAAGCTGGATAATACCTTTTTTAATTTAAAGGTAGGACATGAGTAGAGACAAAGAGATAGAGACAGAAACAGACAGAGATAGTGACGTAGGAGAGAAGGGAAGGGCAGAAGAGGGGGAAGGGGAGAGGCATAATTCACAAACTGCTTCTGAAGGCAATTCTAAAGGAAGTCCAAAAATGCTTGGAACAGTAGCAGTGCCATTGGGATGAGTGAATACAGTCTCAAGGTGATTCTTTTGGAGGATATCTAAGTGTTCAGTCTGTTTGTTAAGCACTAGTCACACCTATGGCTAGATTAGAATCTATGCCATTGGAGAAATG
Source organism: Trichosurus vulpecula (assembly GCF_011100635.1). Taxonomy (NCBI): domain Eukaryota; kingdom Metazoa; phylum Chordata; class Mammalia; order Diprotodontia; family Phalangeridae; genus Trichosurus; species Trichosurus vulpecula. Next base: position 230,443,790 of record NC_050576.1, read on the forward strand.
CCCACATCAATGAGATCTTGAGATCACACCTGGATCTGGTGAAGTTTACATTTGTTAAGCATCCATCACATGACTATGTAATTACATCTTCAAAGATATTACCCTTGTGCTTCCCTGTAACTTTCCACTCTATTGGCTCAATCCGTTAGCACATCAGTTTCTTTTTCTGCAGAGATGGGTGACCATGGAGGAGAGCTGTGGTGATCATTTGAGGTTTCTAATTTGCACCTCAAGTTCTAACACCCTTTTGAGCTGACCATTAGCCTTGAAAACTTGTGCTGTTAGGCAGCCTAGTTCTTATTGAGCCATGTTCAAAGAGGCAGAGCTTCTGGGAATAAGTAGGTCATTATCCCTCTGTACTCTGCCCTGGGTCAGACCACATCTGGAGTCTTGTGTTCAATTCTGGGCACCATAATAAGCTGGAGAGGATCTGGAGAACAGTCACCGGGATCGTGAAAGGCCTTTGGGTTTATGCCATTTGAAGGAACAGGGGATGTTTAACTTGGATCAGTCAAGCAATCAACAAGCATTTATAAAGCACCTACTATGTGCCAGGCATTGTACCAGATGCTGCAGTCATAAAGATAAAAGAGAAATAGTCTCTGCCCTCAAGGAACCTCCATAAACACAGAATACATATAAAGTAAATTTGAGGAGGGAGACAAGACTAGCTAAGGAGGATCAAGGAAAAATACATATATAGAGTAGTGCTTGAGCTAGGTTTTGAGAGAAATGGAAAGAAATCAAAGCTTCTAAGAGGAAGAGGGGAGGAGGGGGTGTTTTAAGGCAGTGGCCCAGCCAGTATGCAGGCATGGAGACAGAAGATAGGGTATCATGTGTGAAAACAGGAAGAAGGCCAGTTTGGCTGGACGGTGGAAGGTGGGATAGGGATAAATGCCTAATAAAACTGGAGAAGAGTTGATTTCAGATGAACATGATAGCTGTCATGCACCATCCAAAACATCAGCTAAACAAGTGTAAGATGATGGAGGCATAATTCTATGGCAGTTTGAAAAAATCTAGCGAGTTTATTGCACTGCAGATCAATGAACCCTCAGCATGATACTGCATTAGCCAAAGTAGCTAATGTAATCTTGGGCTCAAGGGGGACATGATAGCTGTTTCAAATACTTGAAGGGCTGTCATGTGGAAGAGCGATTAGCTTTGTTCTATTTGGCCCCAGAGGACAGAGTCAGGAGCAATGTGGAGGGGAATGGGGCAGGGGGAGGGAGTTGGAGGAGAGTGATGGTGGCAGATATCCATATTTGGGTCTGGTGAAAGGAAAGATTTCTTAATCACTAGAATCACTGGAAAGTGGAGTGGGCAGCTTCAGTAAGCAAGGGGTTTTCCCTTCCAGTTAGACTAGATGGTCACCGAGATCCCTTCAAAGTCAAAAATTCTGAGATTGCATAATTCTAATGATTTGTTTATTCAGTGAAATAGTTGAAAAAGAAATCCCTCAGTTTTCCTTACTGGTCATTTCAGATTCACTTTTTAGAGGTATTTGAAGGAGTTTGTTGGAGAGTTCAGGCGAGTTCCTGCTTTCACGCTGCCATGTTGGCTCTTCCCCCCACCCCCTTACTGGTAATTTTGTACATCAGGGAACCTGTCAGATGTAGCTTCAGGTTGAAGGTAAAGATTGTTTTGTTTTTCCAGATGGGAGCAGGAGTTTCAAAGTCTCTCCATCTGCCTTCAAGCACAGACTTGATCAAGCAATGAGATTATTGGATCATAGGTTTATAGCTTGAAAGGAGCTTGGGGACCATCGACTTTTAACTCCTAAAATTTTACAAACGAGGCAACTGAGGCCCAAAAGTGTTAAGTGAGTCGCCCAAGTCATAGAGGTATGTATTAAGCCTCATGGGTAGCATATGAATGTGGCTAAGCTGACTCCAAATTAATTTCCTTTACACAATATAACATTACATTTTGGATCTCTATTTTTCCCCAGGATATTTCTCATAAACTTCTCATTTTGTTATTTTTCTTGGCACCCCAGATGAACACCATGAAATCTGATAGTTAATGACCATTGCCTATGAGAGATGGATTACCCAAAATGGTGTGGAAGTGTTAAATGAGTCTGAAAACTTTTTTAAAAATTTCAGGTCCACAGGCTTCAATCTCTATAACTGATTGGGCCCCAATTTCTTTTATTTTCTGATTTATTAAGTCCATTTTGCCCCCATTCATGCCTCTATCAAATCTGTCCATGAGATCTGTCAATCTGGCTTACTCATACCTATCCATCTGGCCTATCTAAATATAACTGGTGGGATGTAACAAAATCTCAATGGCATCCTTTTCTTGAACTAATTGCATCACTGAGTTCTATTAACTGTCATATTAAAGGAGTTCTCTGCTAACCTCTGGTAATTTGAGAACGTAGTTACCATTAGCTTTTCTTTCAGTTGGGTAACATCATCTCTCTGATGTTCTTCTCCCACCCCCATTCTAACAGTCTGGGCTAAAATGGAAGAAAACGACCAGGAAAGGAGTGTTACAGGAGGGGCAGCTGGATAATTCTTAATGTTAATTTACTAAATTAATTTTATTTCTCCAGAAAATACATTTCCAGACACACATATTTTGTGCGTATGTGGATAAAACTTTCCTATTGTGAACTTTAAAAATAGTCAAAGATGCTGTTTTACTGGCTTAAAGCATTTTCCTAAGTTTGTGCCCTCCTTCTCACCTACTAGAGATTGCTACTCATCTACAAAAAGTAATAAAGTAGTTATGCCCAAGCATTTATTAGTCTGTCATCTCTGGGGAAGTGGTTCAAAACTGACCCTTTGGGAAGCCATGTTTCTTACTAAGACACCTGGGATTTGGTCTTTTACAATTTCAAGTGAATCTGGAAGAATACTGGGGCTTACCCCAGTGAATGCAACATGCTTTCCAACTCCATACTTTCAAATGCTGGCTGCAAAAATGGATAAAACCAATCTGTCCAGTTTCTAACCTTATTCACCTTTGAGTCAAGCTCACTTCAGTTCAGGCAGAGAGGGAGTGGGATGCAGTGAGAAGAGCTCTGCAGTTGGTCTCAGGGCCTGGGTTCAGATTCTGGATCTGCTATTTCCTAGCTGGATCATGGACAAGTCATAAAACCTGGGTGGGCCTCAGTTTCCCCATTTGTTCAATAAGGGACTAAATGAGCCCTAGCATCTTGCCAGCTCTAAATCTATGATTCTTTATCCAACCCAGTGTTTTACCTTTGTCCTAAAGGCAAGAAAATAGGAATAGAAAAAATGAAGAATTCCATTAGGTAGAGAATGAATTCATTGATATCCTATCTGAGAAGAAGCCTTTTAGTAATCCAAGTTGGTGCCTTCCCTACAATTCAAACTATAGCATTGAGAGGTTGTGACTCACCCAGGGTCACAAAGCCAGTCTGTTTCAGAGATCCATCTGGCACCCAGCTCTTTCTGGCTCTGAGGCTGGCTCCAGTCCATTGAGTCATGCTTCATCTCTCAGAGATAAGAGCAAAATTCTATGAAACTGGTTTTTCCTACAAAATTCAAAGTATCACCTTCTCTTACTTCATCTTACAGCATTTTTCTCCAGATTAGCAGGAAGGATGCTTGCTTAGAAAATCAGAAAAGATATGGATTTGTTTGTTTATTTTTCCTTAAGGGAGAAAGCAGAATTACTCAATTCTCGTAGACCTTACTGATGAAAAGGGGAGCGCTCCACCTGATCCTGCCTTATTTTCTGTTTTATTATTCAATAAACTAGTCTAGTCTAGGACCATTTTAATAAAGGAACAGCAGATTTTATTATGAAGAAGAATGTTGAAATAAGGGCAAGTTCTCTGAGCACTATTAATTTGCTAATAATAATTCCACCTTGGCTTGTTACGTGGTATTTTAAATACATAAATACAAGTGAATGGGCGCTTAGACATTTGGCACAGCACATGCCAACTCTTTCAGCACAAACCTGCAGATTGAATTTCCACCTGCTTTGGGCAGTCTGTTTGCCGGCTGCTTGTAACTGTTGCCACCTCTCATCTCCTTTCTGAGTAGAAAGTCTATTTGGTAAAGGGCCAAGGCCAGATCCTGACTCGGTAGGAATTTGATGCCCTGAGCCATAAGGAAAGATTCACAGTATCTCCAAATTCTCTCTAAATTGATCAACAGTGATAGCTGGAGTGAAATGAGGTGTTGTCATTAAATGTTAGCACGGGGATAAACAATAGAATGAGGAGAGGGGGGAGGGAGAGAATTCTTTAAAATTACATGGAATTTTATCGCTTTAGAAATTTTTACGTAAATAAATTCATAGAATAATTTGGCTTATTTTCCCTGTCAGTTTTTAATTCCTAGAATCATACCTCAAATACCAGAAATAACCTCAGAGGTCATTTAGGCCAGCACTTTCATTTTATAGATAAGGAAACAATTAATTTTAATTATCACATTGGGTATATAGTACTGAATGAATGTGGATCATATAGTTAGAATTGGAAGGAAGTTCATTGTACATATACAATGAGGCATAAGGTTGGTGAGCATGTACAGTGTCTTCAACTGATGCAATCTCCACCTAGAAAAACTGGGGGGAACTTGCCGCTGGAAAGCATGTTGACATGTGTTAGAACTGGGCTGCTCTCGGACTTGGAGCACGAGCAGGTACTCTGCAACTGGTCCTGGTCTGCTCAGCACGTGATGAAGACCTAGATTACTGATTGGGTGTATGGCTGGAATGGGGTGAAATCAGAGGCACCAACTGGCCAGGTCAAGGAGTGCTCCTCATTCCTGCCTGGCCATGTTCAAGGGAGAAGACCAAAACTAAGCTTTTGTGGGGAAAGAAGCTTCAGGTCTTTACTGACTCCTTGGGAGTTCATTGGCCTGTGAGTGCCTTTGTCTATTTTTCCTGTTTTTAGGTGAAAGTGGTGAGAGATGACTGATTTTGTGAGCTTTGAAAGGCCAGGAAAATGAACCATCAGAAGGCTTGGAGCTGGAGTCCATAGCAGGATTTGTCAGAAGCTAGACAGTAAGGGACCAAATACTGAGACAATTGCCTTGCTCACTCCAGCAATAGCAGAGATGCAAACTCACCTATCTTTGGACTATCTCACACTTGGAAGGGAACTCGGTGGACTGAATACCATGTAAAAATACTGTTAAGTCTGAGTGTACTTTCCCCATAGACATATGATGGGAGCTCTATCTGATAACATTAAAGATGCTCCTGAGAGATGGGAGGGGTTACCCCTAGAACCCTGCAGAGGAAATACAGCTGACCTTGCTCTGGGAGAATAAGACCAGAGTCTTATGATCCTCTGAAGCCCATAGATCATACTCATCCAAGGTCACTCAAGTAGTAAATGGCTGATCTGAGGGTTTGAACCCAGGTCCTCTGAGTACGAACCCAATATTTTTTCCCCAATAAACTATGGTGCCAGAACATACTGATATATACAGTAGGGACTATCCTTTATGATATGAATGGTAGGTGACAGTAAATGTCAAGATCGCCCCACCTGACTTAACCAGCCCTTATACATTTATAAGGTGAGAATGTATCTCACTTACTGAATCAAACAGAAGTGTGTACTAAGTGTGAAGAAGAATTGGTCATCCATCAGTGAATCAAAAGACACTTCACCTGGGTGTGACAAGAAGCCTGCTCACATTGGCTGAGGAACTCATTCACGCCCTGTGAGTCATTTATAAAGTAGCAAATCCATTTGGGAGCAAAGGATCCAAATATCTGGCAGGAGAGGAGAGAAAACTGATGGAATCATTTGGGAGAGAGGAGAGGAAGGTTGGCCTTGGGCTCAGTCTTAATATCGTCTCTCATCTCTTGGCTGGACGAGGACCTTGTAAACCCCAGAAGGTCAAAGGACAGAGACTTTGTCATTGGCATTCTAGCAGCATCCCTGAAAGAACTGAATAGACTCCACTCAAATTCCGCCTTCCTCGAGTGGCCTTTCCTGACCCCCCCTGTCCTTTCTTTGCTAGTACTACCTTCTTGCTGATATAATTTACTTTTTATCCTGTATATATCTTATAGGTGCGTAGTTGTTTATGTACTCTCTCTTCCATTAGAATGGGAGATTTTTCAGGGTACAGACTGAGTTTTTGTCTTTATTTTATGCCTGGGACTTATTCCAGTTGGGCAGCTAGGTGGCTCAGTAGATAAAGGGCTGGGCCTGAAGTCAGGAAGACTCATCTTCCTAAGTTTGAATCTGGCCTTAGACACTTACTAGCTGTGTGACTGTGGGCAAGTCACTTAACCCTGTTGGCCTCAGTTTCCTCATCTATAAAATGAAATGGAGAAGGAATCTCAACTTTGAAAATGTTTAGTCTAATATAATAATCACATATAAATTTATTTTTGATGTTAGACTTTTTTTATTCAAACAATGATTTGTAATATTTGGCTCAATACCAGGCAAATAGTCTTAAATCTGGTTCTAGAGTTGAGTCTATTTCTGCATTTTGATATAAAACAAGAATAAAGTAAAAAAAAAGCTTACTCCCCCAGATACATGGTGGAAAATGGTAGGAAAATGTTATGAGCTCTCTTGCTAAGAGATGGAAATTAATTTTTAAATATTTAGCCACCTACCCAATTGATAAAAATAACTAGTTTCAGTACAAAATACTTTTCTATTGGCTAGTGACAAGCTCTATACTAAGTGATAAATGTACTTAAAGTTAAAATACATATATTGCTTCATTGTTAACAATGCTTATATTTAAACTAAACTTTGTAAGGATAGAATTTCTTCAGACATGACTTTCTTCTCTTCCACCCCTGGCACACTGGCTATATGCTCTCACTGAAACCCTATGGAACAAACAGCAAGTTTTGCCAACCAGTTCATTTGGAAATCTGACAAATAAAAGAACAGTGACATAAGTGGAAGATGTTAAAATAAAAAAAAAACAGACTTGATCCTGCAACAAGAAGTAACATTATGTTTATTTCTGCATAGGGCTTGTGATGGTCCATGATGGCTTCTAACATGTTTGCTCAGAGTCATGGTTTTCAAACGGTCTGACATTTGGACTGTAAGAATGCAATTACACAGCTAAGTTATAATTACAGTGTAACAGGGGGACAAGGGAGTTACTCTGGTACTGTGTACAAAACACAAATGACCATCCATCAAAAATCAAGTTGGCTCAAATGTTGAATCTCTATGATGGTTTGGAAACAATTTGATTACAGATTAAGGAACTGCAAGAACACATTGGCTTAGTCAGAAACAGTTTGATATGAGCACAACCAGAATACCCAAATCATTGTGTGCATGAACATGATACTTTCAAATTGCTGCAGAAACAAACCTATGTTTCAAACATGCACATTCTTGTTGTTACAAACGAAAAATACATTTGTAATATAATATTGAAAGAATATTTATTGCTGTAGGTATCGCTAAAGAATTTTATCATAAACCTCTTGGCCTCTTATTGAGGACCCCTAAGGGCTTTACAAACCACTAAGTGGGAATCACTGAACTGTATTATTAGATAAGATGTTTCCCAACTCCTTGTGGTTTCTCCTGAACTCTGAGAAAACAAATATCCAAGTTCTGGGAATGCAACCTGCCAGTGAGAATCTGAGTTGAGGGAGCAATTCTGTCGAAGTAGGTGCTGTACATAATTGTATGACAGCATGATTAAGAGTCAGATAATTATTTAGAATTGCATAATTAAGAGGATGCTGAGGGACTGTGTGGTCTATGTCATCTTAACCATCTAGCACAGACAGTTATAGTCTCCTCTTGAGACCTGACCTCAGAGTCCATCTTTAGTTTGAATACTTGCAGTGAGGGAGAAATGTCTATCTACCACCAAGGAAGCTCATTCTATTTTTAGATAATTCTAATGGCTAGGTAATTATTACTTTTTCTTCATTCAGTAGTTTCAGTTGTGTCCAACTCTTGGTAACCCCATTAGGGGTTTTCTTGGCAAAGATACTGGAATGGTTTGCCATTTCCAATTGAGGCAAACAGAATAAAGTGACTTGCCCAGGGTCACACAGCTACCAAATGTCTGAGGTCAGATTTGAACTCAGGAAGATGAGTCTTTCTGGTTGTAGGCCAGGAATTCTATTTACTACACAGTCTAGCTATCCATTTATTTTCCTTACATGGGGCCAAAGTATGCCTTTCTTCAGTTTCAACATATTGCTCTTAGATGTGCCTTGAGATTAAGCAGAATAAGACAGCTTTTCTTCCACATAACAGATCTTAAAATATTTAAACACAGCTCTTTGCCAGACTAAATATCCACAATTTCTTCAATTGATCCTGATATGAAATGTTCTTCAGGGCCTTCGCCTTTCTGGTTGCCACACTCTGGCTGCTCTCTAACTTATCAAAGCCTTTTCTCACATATGATTCCCCAGATTTAAAGATCTGGACTCCAACCACAATGCCCAACCACATCCTGAAAATAAAAGTAAACTGTTCTTTAAATCCCTGGGTGTGAACTTGGGCTCTCTCCCAATCACTCACAGACTTCTAAGATTTCCAGAGTGTTCATCACACCCTTAGCCGGGAGTAGGCTGAACAATATTTAATAACTGACTCCCAACAGGGGGAGGGGGATGGTGGAAATACACATATATATGTATGTTTATATGCATATATTTATGCTTTTAAATTTAATCTTCATTATTCAGAATTTTGTATTCCTCTTGCAAGTCTAGACTATCAATAAAACAATAAATCAAGTCCTGTTTTGTAGCATTTGCCTCATTCCAAGGTGTTAATGCCCATGCTGAAACTTTAACAGCTGGGTATCTCTTCAGGCTGTGAGATGGCTTCAGCACATCCCTACAGTTAGCCCAAGTGAATTTCAGATTTTTTTTCTTTCGATATGGTTGGTTTTATTTTTAATTGTTCAAAAATTTCAAATTTTATTCATCTATTCTAAAGTGTTTGTAATGTTAAGCATTGTGGAGTCATTTATAACTATGATATTTCTTAATTTTATCACCACTAAAAATATTGAATAGAATGGACCTGAGCACAACCCCCTGTCAATCTTACTACTCAAGAGTCAAAAAGCTCTTATTAAGCACCTACTATGTGCCACGCACTGGTTTTGATACGTTCTTAAGATTCCTACAGATACCAAAACACACAATTACTGGGCAAACATCTATGCTAGACAGAGAAAAGCCTCAGTTGGAGACCAAATTACAGGACATTAGCAAAATATTTCAGCAAATCCAGGTTGTAAGCCTGCTGCCTTAGCTTTGCGGGTTGGCAGGACCCAGAGAAAATATTAAAAACCATGAATTATGAAACCACAAATTAGAAGAGTTTCCTATACTTCCTTCTTGGTTGACATAGAGCCAAAGAAAACCACCCTTTGGGTGTGGCTGCCAGGTAAGTTTTTCATAGACTAGTTTGAACAGTGGTCTGGTCTCAAGATTGTATTGACAAACTTGTCAATGAGCATAGCTAGCTACTATAGCTTAAAACGGCACTAAGACTTTTGGGACACTACGTATAGGCACCGCCTCCTCTACCCCCCCACCCCCACCCCACCCCATTAGAGTATACACTCCTTGCACTCAACGAATTTTACTTTTGTTTTGAATCCCTACTACTCACAGAACAGCTGACCACATAGTAGGTACTTAGTAAATGTTTATCTACTGATAACAGAAAAATTGCCAAATAGTAAATTTGTCCACTTCTGTCTCATCTCTATCCAAAGGGATGAGAATGAAGAAAATAATGATGAAGATGACAGTTCATATTTTTACAGACATCTTCCATATAAAGTTGCCCCAACCAAGGATATTTTGGAGTAAAGTCATTCATAAATTATAATCAAGCACTAGAGAGATTTGGGGGAAATTATGGGGCTTTTTAAAAAGATACCAATAAAAACTTATTAAAAACAAATATTTCAAACTCCTATCAGTTTAATTACCAAAAGCCCCCCACACCTCGCTTTGTTTAGCTCATCCACTACTCCTACCCTCCAGTTCTGCAATTCTCTTGAAGATGTCATTTTCCACAATGGATAGAGCCCCAGCTTTGGAAAGAAAGGCCTGGCTTTAATCCTGCCTCCAATATTCCTAGCTCTATAATCAAGGACGAGGTACTTAACCTCTGTGAGTCACTCGACTCATTCATTACACATCAGCCAAGATCTATGGTCCAGCAAAATTCCCCTACCTCCTCTTAGAGTCCTTCTCCTACTCCCTCCCCTTGTTCTGGCCACTATCCTAGGGCTAGAGTCTGCTTAGAGCTCTCCTGTCTACTTCATTTAGTTCATCCCTTCCCTGGGACCCGAATGCCCAGAGTGCCTTGCACCTGTTTCTCTTCCATTGTCTTTCCTCTCACCATCATCTTTCTCCTCACAGTGCCTTCCCTAGTTATCAGCCAGACCCCTCAATCCCAGGATATAGCCCCCATTTGATACCGATCCTATAGAACTCGCTGGTCTCTCTAATGTTGTTTCACCTAACCCATGCTTTCAATGAACCAGCGAACATTAGGCAGAGGATGCCTGCATAGCTTGAATGTTTACAAGTACGTCAAGTACTTTCCCCCCACAACAATCTCATGAGATGAGTAAGTACCACACTATTCTAACCACATTACAGAAGAGGGCAGCATGGGGTAGTGGAAAGCCTTTGGAGTTGGGAAGACCTAGATTCAAATCCTGCTTCTGACACTTGACTGTGAGGTCAAAGATGCAATAGTTCATCACTCTAAGCTTCCGTTTCCTCATCTATGAAATGGTGAGACTATCTGAAGTACCCAAACTCACCATATTACAATGAGATTCAAAGAAAATAATAGATGCCAGGGGCTTTGATAACTTTAAATATTAATATGACTGCCTGAATGGTCTTGGGCAAGTCTCTTCACCTCGGTTTCCTCATCTATAAAATGAACTACACGACCTTGAACATCCTTTCAAGCTCTAGACCCTATCAGCCTATGCAACTGACTCTCAGGTCAAGTGCAGGCACTTGTCCAGGGTCACACCACTAAGCAGTAGTAGAGTCAGGACCTGAACCCAGATCTTCTTTACTCAAATCCAACTCTTTTTCCATTATACTAGCTCTTCTTACTTCCATTGCTTCTTAAGTGACTAGAAAAAACACTTATTTGGACCCTGGGATACAAGGTCCCATGAAGGAGAGAACCTAGGGACTCTGGCCCTATGGGACAAAGTGAACCCACCACAGGGTAAATCCAGGATGGATTACTTAATTATCTAGAATCTAGTACCTGCTATCTATAGGCACCATGCTAAGCACTTTACAATGATTATTTCATTTGATCCTCAAGCTGGGAGACCATGCTATTTTTATTACTAGTTTACCAATGGAGAAACTAAGGCATATGGAGGTTAAGTGATTTGCCCAGGGTTTCCAAACTAGTAATTATATGGGGTGACATTTGAACTCAGGTCCTCTTGACTCTGAGCCAGTTGTTCTATCCACTGTACCACCTAGATAAAGAAGCTGGAGAGAAGCTTATCTGTATTGTAGCTGCTGCTATAAGGAAGTCTGCCATTTGGTAGCTTCCTTTTAAAGTTAATTATTTCTGCTAACTGGGTGTTTAGTTGAGTCCTTTCTCCTTGATGGAGTAAAAGAGCTGTCAATGCCCTCAAAATTTTACCTCTCTGAGGCAAAGCCCCAACTGACCCACTCCAGTTATGGCCCCTTCCAGCTCTAAATTCTATTATCTTTCTAGTATGTTCATATGATTAGTTAAGGAATGGGAAATCTATCTTTGGAGAAAATACTTGAAATAAGTACATGACCCCACATGTTAAATATACTAAATTTGATAACTGGGGCTGAGAATCTCTACCTCTCTGACCATGGTGCTCTTTGGCAACCAGGCAAAGGGAGGAGAAACTTTAAAAATGGCATTAGCTGGAACAACAGAGAGAAATTCATTGCCTTTTGACATGGAGGGAGGGAGGGAGGGGAAGAAAAGATTTAAGATCATGTAAAAATTAAACAAATGTTCAAACTCTGCCCTGAAAATGCAACAAAGCTTGTCATTCTTTGGAAGGTTTTTGGTGGTATACTGTGTGTGTGTGTGTGTGTGTGCGTGCGTGTGCATGTGCATGTACATGTGTTTAAATAGAACACCATTTGAAACACGTTAGAAATAAGATAGAGGACAACAAGGACAGGATATTGAACTTATTAAGAAAAGAAATATATTCAGTCGATGTAAATAGACAATGGGTGACATGCTTTAAATGAAGATGAGTTGATGAATTCTTTGCTACTGACCTGTTCTATTGAGCCCCAATCAGAAATGAATGGACTGCGTCTCCTGGAGAGGTAGACACTAGTTGCAGCCTGGGGAAAGGGAGAACATAAAAGCAAATCTAGATTTGCCTTGCAATGACAGCTGCATATTAATCTAAAGAATTTCGGAAAAATCAAAAAGACATTTTTTCAGCAAAATATACCCCTAGAGCCTCAATCATAAAGCAGGGGAATAAACTTGAAACAGGATTGATTTCATCTTAAAGGGAATATTTCTTTGAAATGTTACCAACTGTAGTTGTCTTATTTGGTTTTCAATCCTGAAACAAAATGGTGCCATATTGTGTCAAATAAGGAGATAATATAACAGCTTTAAAAAATTCTGTAATTATGGGATCAATCAAAAGGGAATTAAATGTGTGTGCTTTAGATAAGTCATGTCATTGAATACTGAGTAGTTAAAAATCTCAACCTGAGTTTTATCTTGTTTCAAGACCTTGAATTGGAGAGGGTTATATTTCCCAATTACCAGTTAACACAAGAATTGAGAGCATGTACATTTCAGTAGCTGGGCATCCTCTCAAAAACACCCATAAAAACACAAATCCCTCGCCCTCCTTTGGCAGGCATGACAGCTTGTTTTGTGTGGCCATACAGTTCTCAAGGTTGTACCTTATCAGCCCCCGAATGGTCTTCTCACTTTTGGACCAAGATTCAATGAGTAAATTGTTTCCATGCTATGAAGTTTTGGCTGTGCTCAGGGAACAATTGGTAATGAGGCCAATTCTTCTTTTTTTTTTTTATAAAAGAGAGCATGTGGTACCTTTAGACCAGAGGTGATAAAGAAATTTAGGTTGTAGAGAAGGAAAAGCAAGGCTACTGAAGTTCCTGGAAGAATTCGGCTAAGCCGTTTAGGCTTCTGATGAAGCCAGGAAGGAGGAAGGAGAGAGGAAAGTGGGGAAAGTGGGAGAGAAAGATAAGGAAAAGGAAGAAGAGAAAAGGAGGAAGAGAAAAAGAAGAAATTAAAGGAGGAGAGAAAGAAGAGGAGAAGGAAAAGAGGGAAGAGGAAAAAATGAGGAAGAGCAAGAGGAAGAGAAGAAAGATAAAGGAGGAGAGAAGAAAGAGGTGGAGGAAGAAGAGGGGAAAAGACAAAAGAGAAGGGAGAGGCAGAGTGGAGACAAAAGAGAGGAAAGAAGCAGAGGAAGAAAAGGAGAAGGAGGAGGAAGAACAGGAGAGGGAAATGGAAGGAGACAAAGGAAAAGTGGTCCAAACAAATGGGTAAGTGTATCTCTCTTTTATTAATACTGGTGATAATGGAATAAGTGACCCAGAGTTACATTGGAAAAGGAGGAAGGCTTGGACCTAGGCTATTAATGACTCTGTTCATTTCCAGCATTCTTCTTTCTTAAAACTTTCCATTGACACTGACTTTTTGCATTCAAAATGTTTTAGACAGAAATCTTTCTGGTATAAATTTGTCTTGGCACTATCACAAATGCTGATGCCTGAGTTGACTTTTGAGGGGAAGTACTATTTAATAGATAATATTTAATTTTCCCTGCTGTGAAAACCTTAGAAGAAAGTAAAATGGAGGTGGCCTTTCTCTTGCTCTGAGTATTATAAAAGTTCTCTGCCTGCAAAGTTACTGACAAGATTCTTGGCTCTTTAGACACAGAGCAAAACAAGCAGCAATACTTCTTAGTTGTATGATAAGTCACTCTCCGCCTTGTTTTCTTCATCTTTTAAATGGGAATACCCATTACTGACCTTCAAGATTCTTGTAGGGACAAAATAGGTTAATATATATATATACATATGTATATAAAGTACCTTTAAACTTTAATTAAAAAGATATATAAATACTAGCTATTATTATCATTAACAATAATAACTGTAAAGTATGTTCTGCCCTTATAGGTTATGGCCATATCCACATGGGCTTGTCTAAATGAGGCTTTGAAGTGAGACTTTAATAGTCATTTCCAGAATCCTGTCCATTGGTGATTCCTAACTGGAGGCAAGTAAGAGAAAGGACCATGTGTCTGGGCACTCTACTTTCCTCATAGAGAGTACTGGACTAGAATTATATCTATCCATACCCTCTGAAATATTGCTAGCCTAGGGGAAAGTATTTCATTCTTATGTTTGAGATGCTTTCCTGGTCACCATTTGCTTGAAAGGTGAAGGAGTGCTGCGAGCTTCTATTTAAAGACTCGACTCTCTTCTTACTAAATGTTACTTTCACAAAAGACCATCACAAATAGTCAATATGGAATAAGCTCATTTATCCAAGTAAATAACATATAGAAATTGGATAAATTATTCACATCAGAATATATCAGATTAGAATATACCAGAGTGAATGAGTTTTTGCTCTACTAGGAGCAAAACTGGTCTCCTCAGTTTCCTCCTAACCCTGCCATGATCCTCAAGGGCAATGCCCTGTCCCTCCACATCTCTGATTCTGTGAATGTTTCCCAGTCTTCAAGGCTCAGAATCAATCCTAACTGCTCCATGAAGCCTTCCTGACCATGAATGTTCTCAGGGTTTAGGGCTAGAAGGGAACTCCTTCCTTACCCCACCTAGATCCACTCCTTAGGATGACATGTTATTTTTGTGGAAAATACGGAGGACTGCAGACTAGATGATAAAGTAGTTAAACAGAATTCGTTGAAAGACTGGGCCAAAAAGATAGTCATTAATTTGGTTCATGCTAACTTGGAGTGAAGTTTCCAGTGGAGGGCACCTGGAGATCCATGTTTGGCCCTATGCTGAAAAATAATTTGACTCATGACCTGTATGATGTCATAAATGGAAAGCCTTGATAGGGAGGTATGTATATAGACAACACATCGGGTGACAGTCAAGCTCTCCCAAAGTAAGAATGATGGTTGGATTGGAATATCATGAAATTAAAAGGAAGTAAATGTGGAAATGTGTGTTTGGTTGGGTTCAAAAATTCAACC
Source organism: Trichosurus vulpecula (assembly GCF_011100635.1). Taxonomy (NCBI): domain Eukaryota; kingdom Metazoa; phylum Chordata; class Mammalia; order Diprotodontia; family Phalangeridae; genus Trichosurus; species Trichosurus vulpecula. Next base: position 230,458,981 of record NC_050576.1, read on the forward strand.
TAACAAGTGCAAGATGGAGGATGTGTGGCTAGACAGTGGTCTATATGAAAAAGAACCTAGGGGATATAGTAGACTGCAAGCTCATGGAATTGGCATGTTGGCATGATAGTCCAAAAGACTCATAGTCTCCTTGGTACCAATGGCAGTCACAATCTTCAAAAACAGGGAGCTAATAACTCCATTAAACTCTCCTCACTCAGAACACATTTGGAGGGCTGTGCTTGGTCCTGGGCATCACTTTTTATGGAAGACATTTATAAAGTGAGTGCATTCAAAACACAGGAAGTAGGGTGGTGAGAGGAGCAGAGGACATGCCATATGAAAGTCAGTTGAAGGAGCTGGGTTGTGTAACTTGGAGAAGCAAAAATTTGAGGAAATATGACTTCTTTTTGGCCCCAGAAGTAGAACCAGGAACAAAAAGTAGATGGTGCAGAGGTGCCAGTTTGGGCTTGAGATAAGAACTTCCTAACCATCAGTACCATCCGAAAGCAGAATGTGCTGCATCACAAAGAACACAGTTCAGGGATCTCACATTAAAGGTCTGTAAACAAAGACTGGATAACCACTTGGTGGAATGTTGAATATTTTAGAGGGAATTCTTGGTGAGGTATGGGTTTCAGAGGTAGGGAACCTGCAGCCTCGAGACTACATGTGGCCCTCTACATCTTCAAGGGCATGCAGCCTTTTTTTCTGAATCCAAACTTCACGGAATAAATCTCCCTAATAAAAGGATTTGTTCTGTAACACTTGGACTCAAAGGGCTGCACCCAAGGACTTAAAAAAGCCCACAGGTAGTTTCAAGGCTGACGGTTCTCCACTCCTGGGTTAGACAAAATGACTCGTGAGAATCCTTCCAACTCTTAGATTCCATGAAGTATTACAATCCTCTTTCTACAGCTGAAAAAATAAAGGCTTAGAGGGTCAGTATCTAGCATTTATTAGGTGTCTACTATGTGCCTGTCTTTGTGCTAAGTTTTGGGGATACAAAGAATGGCCAAAAACAGTCCCTGTTCTCACAGAGTCTACTGGAGAGAGGTTTAGTGATTTATCCATGTTACCCTCACTAATAAGTGTCAGAGCCAGGATTTGAACTGAGAACTCCTAAATTCACCTAAAGCATTTGTTTACTTTCACCACGACAGGCTGTTCAGTCTATAGTATAGTTTTGTCATTTGCCCATGAAACTCTTTCTCTAAATGATAGAGGCCTTGAGAATAATGCAAAACATTACTGTAAACAACCAACTTGTTATCTTTCACTGGTCTCCAAAGTGAAATATAATCTACTGGCCCCATGTAGTCCTTACCAACAACATGAAACCCTCTTAATTGGTTTTTCCTGAGAGAAGTAGAGATGCATGTCTCATTAAGCGATTGCTTTGGTGATCAGTAGATGAGAAGGACACATTGTTCTCTACTGCATTCCTTAGGAGAGAGAAGTTTACCAAAAGGAAAGCATCCTACAGCTGGTGTCAAATAAAAGGAAGGTACCAACCGCGGCTCAGATAGACCAGGAAGGCTAAAAAGGAAAAGCAGAACAATATTTTTTGTTTAGTCTCACAAATCAGAAGCAAAGCTGTATTTACTAAGGGCGTTCTAGGTGCCAAACACTGTGCTAGATGCTGTGGATACAGCTCCTCCTGTGAAGGGGTGTGTCCCACTTTGGTAAGAGCTGATTTTCCTCAACTCCCCCAGAAATAACAGCTAATGTGGAGATAGACGTTCAAAGCACTCTTCTAAGTACACTCTGTATCACACCACATTGCATCTTCACTATCACCCTGAGAAAAGTGTTATTTCATTATACTTAGGGAATTATATAATAGGAATCATCATTTTCTAGATGAGAAAACAGACTCAGGGTGCTCAGTACTTTCAAGAGCAGCCAATTCAATTGTTGGACATATAACTGAATTTATACAACAGAAAGAAAGGAGTATTTAAAAATCCAATCCCATTATTTAAATAAAAAGCTTTATTTATGCCTTTTGTTTTCGTGTCACTGTTATTTTTAGATACACTGTCCTCTCCTCCTCCAAGAATTAAAGAAAAAACAGTTAAGCAAAATTAATCAATATGTGAGCACATATAACAGGTGTATGTTCTAACCTCATAGTTCCCTGCCCCTATACTGAAAGAAGGGATTTCTCACTATCTGCTCTATGGAGACATTGCTGTTATTGGTTTGTTTTTTTTCTGTTTGGGAGGGGGAATCTAGGTGGTGTGGTGTGGTGGATAAAGCCCCAGGCCTGGAGCCAAGAGGACCAGAGTTCACATCCAGCCTCAGATACTCACTAGCCATGTGACCCTGAGCAAGCAACTTAACCCCTGCTTGCCTCAGTTTCTTTATTTGGAAAATGAGAATAATAATGACACTGACCTCACAGGGTCAAGGTGAAGATCAAATGAGATAATACTTCTTTTTTTCCTTTTTTTTGATGGGGGAAGGCAGGGCAATTGGGGCTAAGTGACTTGCCCAAGGTCACATAGCTAGTACATGTGTCAAGTGTCCGAGGCCGGATTTGAACTCAGGTCCAGCTGACTCCAGGGCCAGGGCTGTACTCACTGTGCCAGTGATAATACTTCTAAGCACTTAGCACAGTTCCTGGAATGTAGTAGGTGCTACATAAATATTTTGTTGTTGTTTAATCATTTTCCAGTCATGTCCAGTGCTTCATTACCCCAAAGACATTAGAATGGTTTGCTAGTTGCTTCTCTAGTTTATTTTACAGATAAGGAAGCTGGGGCAGACAGGGTTAAGTGACTTGACCAGGGTCACACAGCTAGGCAGTATCTGAGGCTGGATTTGAACTCAGAAAGCGGAATCTTCCTGACACCAGACCTGGAGCTCTATCCACTGTGCCACCTAGCCACCCCATATGAATATTAGCTTTTTTAAAGTACTCAGGATTTAGTGTTCTTTAGAGTTCTTTTCATTAACATTGTTCCAATAATTCTGCCTTTTATAATTACAGGACCCTAGCTTGGAGACCTCCATGGCAGAAAAACTTGCCACCTCCCAAGGCACTACCTTCACCTTTTGAATGGCCCTGGGAGTTCAGAAGTTCTTCTAAATTTCCCTCTTTTTGACTTCTAGACCTAGCTCCTGGCTCTGCCCTGGCTGATCCTTCTTCCATATGACAAATACATGAACACAGCTCTTCTACTGTACCACTAACCATGCCCCACCACCAACAGTCATCTCTTCTCCAGGCAAAACATCCCCAGTTCCTTCAGTTCCTTCAGCTGGAAATGTATGATTCAGATTAAGGGAAAGAGAGGGCCTAGATTGAAAAGTTATCTAGAATAGATAGATAGATAGATGGATAGACAGATAGATAGATAGATGGATAGATGATAGAGAGATGGATGGATAGATAGATAGATGGATGGATAGATAGATGGATAGATAGATATGTAGATAGATAGATAGATAGATAGATAGATAGATGGAGGGATGGATGGATGGATAATAACAATAGTATAAGAATAATAATAAATGCTTGTTGCCTATAAGTCCAGAATTATCAACCACTGGAAAAAGTCCAAAGAAAATGAGGAACAAGAATCAATGGAATTAGGAATTAAGAGTTCTTCTACAGGTCAATTTCAGTAGAGTAGTAGAGATGAAAGCCAAACTCTAAGGAGCTGATGAGTTAATGAGCGACGTACAAATGGAGGCAAATAGCATAGACTTCTTTTTTGATACATTTAGCCATGCAGAGGAAGAGATATGGTATGATAGTTTGAGGGGATAACAGGGTCAAGGAGAGGTAAAGGTTTTGGTTTTTCTTTTTAAGGATAAAGGAGATCTGAAAACATAGATTATTGGTTGATTTCCCCAACATATTTTGAGGTCAGGAAGGCATATAATAAGTGCTTAAGAAATGCTTGTTGACTGACTGCCTGACTGACTGGAGTATGGGGATACAGTCAATAATTCTGGGCATAAGGTCATGTCTTTCTAAGAATCCAGTTGGTGCTAAATGCCACAACTTGAAATTATGCATTGTCCAGTTCCCATCATTTCTTTGCATAATCTGCATTGATCACTATGGTTAGACTCTTTAAAAATAATCCTGTAATTTCTTGTGGTGAGTAATTGGTCTGGAACTGCCATTGTAAACCCCTGTTTACACACACACACACACACACACACACACACACACACACACCCCACAATTCACGTGATTCAGTTACCTATTTGACACTTCTATGTCAATACTTTATTGGCTGAATCCATGTGGATGTTGCTCATGAAGGATCTTTGGTTTCCACCCTTGTATCTTAGCTCTTCCATAGGCTTCATCCAAAGGTAAGCCACTTTCAGTTCCATTTGACAGCTCTAATGATGTGTACTTACTGTTCAGTGAAGTGATGCCTGCTTATTCTGAAATTATCTTGAGTACATTTAACCTCTTTGTCACATGCTCTAAGAATATCTTCAATCCCTGTGCTCCACCATGATTCAGATGTCTCCTCACCCTAGAACATCCCTCAGCGACTAGGGACTTCTCATCCAGGAATATCAGTCTGCCATGCTGGCCTGCTTCTCCTCTTGGGGAGTTCCTTCCAAGAGCCAACCTTTTGAGGAAAGGCCCAGGTTGACCTTGCCTCCTTCCCTCCTAGCTCCACATTTGACTGTACTTTGCTGTCATGAGGTCTGCAGATACCTTCTCCCCCAACACATAGTTTTCAGCTCCCTTTTAGCTCCCATTCCCATTAGAATATAAGCTCCTTGAGGGCAGGTATTCTTTTTCTTTTTGCTTGTATTTATATCCCTAGTGCTAACACTAGTACTCAGTGCTTAAGTAAGGGCTCAACAAAGGCATGTTGCCTGTCTGCTCATGCTCTTCCTCCTTTCTGGTTTGGTCTTCATCTTTTTGTAGCTGCCACAGGGTAATTAGTCCTTTGCTTCTTTAATTGATCTGCTTTTTTATAAGAATTCCTCCCATATCTGTTACTGTCTAGTTGCAGGATTCAGTTGCTTTAAATGGTTGTTATCGTTGTAGCTATCAGTATGCTATATTGTCTTTGCTTTGGAATACTGAAGTTAAAAGTTGGTTAGTCAATTAACATTTTATTAAATGCCTACTATGTGTCGGGCACTATGCGTACTGCTGGGCATGCAGAGAAAGGCAAAAGTCTGGCCCTACTCTCAAGGGACTCACAATCTAATAGGGGAGACAACATGCAAACAAGTCTGGGCAAACAAGCTGTACGCAGGATAAATGAGAAATAATCAATGGAAGAAGGCCAACTAAGATTAAAGGAGATAAGGAAAGACTTCTTATAGATGGCAGGATTTTAGCTAGAACTAGAAGGAAGCCAGAGTAGCCCAGAGGTAGAGATGAGGAAGGCCATCTAAAAGTAAGTTCTGACTGTTTCAGTTAACCTTGACATTTTCACTACATCAGTCAGTCAACAAGCATTTATTAAATGCTTTCTATGTGCCAAGTGCTGCTGATATAAAGGCAAAAACACTGTTCCTGCCCTCAAAGAGATCACATTCTAATGGGAGAGACAGCATGTAAAAAATTGTATAGAGAAAATATCCAGTGTAAACAGAAGGTATGTAAGACAAAATTTCAAATCTTTATCTAAAGCTGATTTAAATGGCCACTTTACCCACTCTTTCTAGTGGCACTGAATATGACTGTGGCATCTGCTGAGATTCGAATCGAACCATTAGAACTTGAAGGGTTAAATGTGCATTTTATCCAAGCCACCTGGGCTGGAAGCAATGGAGGAGAGGTAGGGAACTCTATTAAAAATGTGACTTCAGAGGAGGGACACACTTAGAAATATGGTGGAATAAAGGTGCCAAAGGAAGTATCCTTTAACAGACATGGCTAATGTAATGATTGTTTGCCTTCACTGCATTTCTGTGTTACAAGGGAAGGTTCTATTGACTGGGTAAAGGGAGTGTGGGTGGAGAAACTGTAAGAGACGCTTTAAAAAGCATCAATAAAACAAAATAAACTGCATGGTTTCAAGAAAGGTAACAAAGAATGAAAAGGCCAGTGTGAACTCATTTGATAGCTTACTATGTTAGGTCTGGGAGAAAATGGATGCCAAGATTTAAGGCCAATTTACATTGCTTGAATTAAATAGAATTTCAATTATGGTATCATAGAGTTAGAGCTAGAAACTTCAAGACACTTGATTCTTGACAGCTTCAAAGTAAGGACAGAGTCACAATTAGCTGAGGACAGTTGGCTAATGTGAATCGATGCTAGGGACCAGCTGCCTGTGAACAGCGAGTGGTAAACATCTTTTCACCAATTCCTTTTCCTCTCTTCCTGTCTGTGTCAGAGATGGCTCTTTCTTAATGCACTCAAAAGGGCTATTTTGGGACCCGAGTCACCTTTCTCTCCTTGTGTCTCTACAACAGACACAATCCATCAACCTCCTATCATACATAGAGAAGGGAAAAAAATTCTTCCCCCAGATAGCAGGGCGGGAATGGGGCCCTACACGTCATCACCCAAGTTCTCTGATGTTCTTAGCTTAGAATTCTTGTCCATCTCAGATTCCCATTTGGGTGCCCTGCCTGACTCAATTAAAGGTGTGTGAGCCTTTACCTCCCAAGTTGTGGGGTATTAGCAATTAGATTTCAATTTGCAGTAAAGCCAGCAGTTTGCTGGAACCCAGCTAACCCAGCCATGTCCAAGGTGTTATAAGAAGTCATGTCAATGAGATACATCGCATTACATCACAAGAGTAAGATGAGACTTTCTGGAATTTGGTTATGTTCTAAGTTTGGATTTTGAAAAACAAAATAATATAACTTGGTTTAATGAAATTACTTAAGAATTGATTCAATTCAATTTAATTCATAAAACATTTATTAAATACCTACTGGTTACAAGTCACTGGATTAGGCACTGGAAAAGCTAAGTTAAATGCTTATATTAGAAGAAAATTTTCAAAATTCACAAACCACAGTACATACCAAATTAGTTCCAAGAAATGTATCTGGAATTATACTTTTTAAACAAAAAAGACATTAAAAAGAAAAGAAAACCTGACTTTTACTGGGAAAGATCTTCATCCCTGAGGACACAGTCTTTTAATGCCTTTATAGCAGACAAGTCTCCTTGTATAACTTCACCATCTCCTGTTCACCTCAACCAGGGGGAGAAATGGAGGCAGCCCAAGGAGAATAAACCATTTGGGGCCTTTCAGGGCAGGACCATGAGGCCCTGGACAGAAGCCAGCTGAGAAATATTTTCACTCCCAAACTAGCCACGTGAAAGACCACCCATAGACAGGAGCAGCAATTAACTTTTTAATCAGTTGTAATTTACCAAGAGTAAATTGGCAAATTGTAGACTAATTGTCTCCAAGCATTTCTCTAATATAAAGCTGGAAGGGGCTGTTGAGAACTCATCTTCAGAAGGCAGTGTGGTAGTGTGGGGAGAATGACAGATCTGCAAGTTGAAGGACTTACCTGAGGGACCTCAGGCAGGAACGCTTTCCCTTAGCAGGTCTGTTTCCTCTCTTTTAATCAATCGATCCATCAGTACACATTTACTAAGTTTCAATATGTGCCAGACACTGTGGTAAGCATGAGGGATACAAGAAGAGGCAAAAAACAGTCCCTGCCCTCAAGGAGCTTACAGTCTAATGGGAGAGACATCATACAAACAAATATATATGAAAAAAGCTCTAGATAGGATATAGGGAAGGTAAGACACTGGAATTAAGGGGTTGGGGAAGGCAAGTAGAAAGTGGGATTTTAGATGGGACTTAAAGGAAGCCATGGAGGTCAGTAGTCAGAGAGAGGAGGGGAGAACATTCCGGGCATGGGGGATTTTGCTGGGAGCTGAGAGGTGGAGCATCTTGTTGGTGGAACAGTCAGGAGATCAGTGTCACTGGATGGTAGAGTACATGTCAGTGGGTACAATGTAAGACTAGACAGGTAGGATAGGTAGGAGAAGGCTAGGTCATGAAGGGCTTTGAATGCCAAACAGAGCATTTTGTATTTGCTCTTAGAGGCAATGGGGAGCCACTGGAGTTTATTGAGGGGGTGGGGGGTGTGACATGATTTGACTGCATTTTAGGGAAATCCTATTAGTGGCTGAATGGAGGACTATTTGAGGTGGGGAGAGACTTGAGGCAGGCAAACCCCCACAGCAGGCTATGGTAGTAGTCCAGGCGTGAAGTGATGAGGTGATGGATTGGGTCGGGGTGGTGTCGGAGAAGAGGAGGTAGCATATTTGAGCGATGCTGCAGAGGTGAATCCACAGATCTTAGTAACAATTTTAATATGGGAGGTGAGAGGTAGTGAGGAATCCAGGATGATTCCTAGGTTGGGAGCCTAAGGCATTGGAATGATGGTGTTGCCCTCTGTCTACAGTAAAAGGGAAGTTTGGGGGGTGGGCAGAGAACTTAGGGGGGAAAATAATGAATTCTGCTTTGGACAAACTGAGTTTAAAATGTTTACTGGACATCCATCATCTTTAAAATGAGGGGTTTGAACAAGATGAACTTTGAAGCCACGTTTTGCTCGAAATTTATAATTTAGTGTAACCCACCCAATTTAAAGATGTGTAAACAAAGGACCATCAAACTGAGTTCTCTGTCAAAAAAATTACAAAGTCAGCAGAGCTGATATCCAAACCCTGCTCTTCTGTATACAAAACTCAGAGCTTCTTTCCACCACCCAAAACTGGCTTTTGTGTGTATGCATTCCTTCTTTCCTCAAAGGTCAGAATGGTGGAGGACAGAGCAAGACTGTACATAGCTCTCATTTTGAAATCAACAACACTATTGTGCTCAAACCCTTTCCCATAAAATGCATCATGTATATAATAGCTAGGTCCCAACTGAGGCTAAAACTTAATCTCATGAAATGGTCACATGCATTAAAATTCACATTATGTGAAATTATACTTATATAAACTATGGCAATTGGGACCTCACAGTTATTTAAGCACATGCTGTCTTCCTGATATAATGGAAGCTTTTTGAGGGCAGGTACTTTTCATTTTTATCTTTACTTTTTGTGTGGCTAGCATCATTACGTAGGTCAGAGATGGGGAGTCAGAAAGAACTTTAGAGCCACATAATCAAACCCCAACTCATTTTTAAAATGAGAGCTCATTAAATAAAAGTAATGTATAGTTAAAAAAAAACAGAGGCAGGATTTGAACCAGGTATTCTGATTACAGAATCAGCATTCTTTTCACATTGCTTATTGCGTCCACAAACAAAGAGGACTTGTGAGGTGAGTGTATTACATGATGACATATCGAAGCAGGAATTTCAGCCCTGACTCTGCTACTTCCTGCCTGTCTGACCTTCAACAAGTAAGTCATTTAATGCATCTGGGTCTCAGGCTGGGCTAGAGGAATCCCATTGTAGAATTGGGAGGGATTTCAGCAGCTGACTGGTCCAACTCACACCTGAAACATTGTCTTCACCTACGACACACCTGACAGGTAGCCAGTGAGGCTCTGATGAAAAATCTCCAGTGAGGGGGACCTGCTTCCTCCAGATAATATAAATTGATTATCCTATTGCTAATAGCAGGTGAGTGTCCTTAACTCTGTGTGTGTGTGTGTGTGGGGGGGTGACTTTTGGCTTCAATTATTGGTGTTCCCACAGAAATCAGAACTATTTAATTCTGATATTTAAAAAAAATCAAATGCTTCCTGGGCAGTAGAATATACTCCTCCAGCCATTAACACCTGATCAGGAATTAAACAGAGAGTCATAGATTTAGAGCCAGGTGGGACCTTGGAGGCTATCTGGTCCAACTACCTCACTCTACAAGTGAGAAAATTGAAGCCCAGAGAGGAGAGGGGACTTAGCCAAGGTAATACAAGTAATGGCATTAGAGCTAAGTCACTCCAAGGTCAGCATTCTTTCTATTATACACACTTCAAATGTGGTCACAACAGCCACATCTGCTGTCTTGGAAATTCCAGGCTTGGAAGGAATTTAAGATAGAGCCCGATCTTCCAAACATATGGTCAAGTTCATGGGAACAGGCCCCACTAACCAAAGCTGACATCAGATGATCCTGGAACAAACCGAACAGGTCCTATTGTCTTTCTAAGTATTTCCCTGCCAGGGCCTGGAGCTGGCCAAACAAAGACGTGGCCCTTGTCTAATTCACAAGATGCTGATAGGTTTTGAACTTTTAAAATTTAGACTCCCTTTGGGAGGTGCTGAGTCCTCTGAAGCAATCCCTTCCTGCCCTGACGTAGAGCCTTCAGAGCTGTTCTTTGGCCACACTAATTACATATGTAAACACCCTTTAAATACTTTTCAGTCCCTGGGGAATTCTGCACAGCAGATCCTTGCTTTTCATTAAAGTCTCTGGCTAAGCTCCATCAGGCCTGGCTGCGATGGTTTGTTGTACATTTGGATTCAGAAGCTTCTTTCATTTACGACTTTAAACTCAGCTTAATCCAAATATTTACCTTCTCCATCATCTGGGTCAAGCCTTTCCTCACATTGACCCTGGCATAATATGGAGCCACGTTCCAAGCGGAAGGCCTGGTCCTGTTTCCCCAGATGTTTCTTAGTACACCACTGCTGAACTGGGACAGAGAGAAAGAGAGAAATAAAGGAAGAGAGAGAAAGAAAGAGAGAGAAAGAAGGAAGGAAAGAGGGAGGGAGGGAGGGAGGAAAAGAAAGGAGGAAGGGAGGAGGAAAGAGATAAAGAATGAAAGGGGGAGAGAAAGAAAAAAAGAAAAAGGAAGTGAGGGAGAGAGAAAGAATAAAAGAGGGGGAGAGAGAAGGGAAAAGAGAAAAGAAAAAGGAAGGAAGGGAGGGAGGGAGAGAAAGAAAGGGAGAGAAGGAGAAAAGGAAGGGTAAAGAAGAGAAGAGGAGAAAAGAAGGGAAGGGAACCAAAAATAAAGCAAAGAAAAGTTATCCAAAGTCCATACAACATTTATTAGCTTGAGTACCATGAAAATCATTCTAATCAGTTGGTTTCCTCTCATTAAAAGTTAATTAGTTTGACATAAACTTCCTGCATAGGAAAGTGCTGGGTACTTAGCAATCATAAGGCAAGAGACAAGTCACCCTCGGGAGCATTGGAAGGCCACGAAGCAGAACAGGGCTGTTGTTGCTTCTGCAAATGACATTCTTGTTTGAAGACCTGTAGGATCTCCCCCAAGAAGACCCAGGTGATCTGGGGGAAACAAACAAACACAAACTTAAATTTTCATTATAATGAGCCCTCAGAAATCATCTTTGCTCAGTTTGGGAAACAGGCTTAATTGGGTTACCTGCTGATACAAAGACAGTGATCCTGTTTAGAGACATTGGTGGAACACTGGTTAAAACCCACAAAACCAAACTAGTAATGAGTGTCTAACACATGAAAATGGCATGTTGCCCAGATTGTTTATTTAGTCAGGTTTACAAATCACCTTGAAGGGAAAAATGATTAAATTAAAGAAAATACAGTAAGGAGCCTGGCTGACTTGAGCATTGACTCATTGTGGCTTAAAGAAAGTCCGAGAATATAATGATATAAAGGACAGGAGGGTCCTAACATGGCAGAGCCAGAAGAGATTTTAATGGTCAGGGGATACAATCTCTTTGCTTACAGATGAGGAAACTGAGGCTCAAAGAGGTAAAATGGCTTGCCCAAGATGACAAAGTCAAGCACACAGCCAGAAATAGAACCAGGCCACCTGGCGTCTTTCCACACCGCCCCCCCCCACCATATTCCTTCTCTTCCCTGAGTCTCTCAGTGCTTCAATAGCTCTGCTTGTAAAGTGGAGATATCCCCTTCATTGACATAGACAAAGAGTGACAGGGATTGTTGAGATAATACTGGATAAAAGTCTTGACAATGCAAAATAGCTAAGGGTGGATGAATAAAGAAAATTTAAAATGAACCATGATACCTACTAGCTGTGTGACCCTGGGCAAATCACTTAACACTGATTGCCTTGACCTGCCCTCCCTCCCCCAAAATTGAACAAGATGGAGCAGATGATCCAATAAGATAATGAAGGAAAGGCCCTAACCAATCACTATTCTCAGTATCTTAACAACAAATATCTATCCATCCATCCATCTATCTATCTATCTATCTATCTATCTATCTATCTATCTATCTATCTATCTCTCTATCTACCTATCCATCTATCTATCCGTCTGTCTGTCCATCTGTCTGTCCGTCTGTCTGTCTATGTCTGTCCGTCCACCTGTACATCTATCTAATTTATTTATGTATCTACATATATGCCTATATAACACATATAGCTTATATATAAAAACATCTATATCTATGTGTGTATACTAGTTGCATCCTTTCAGAATTTTTCAACAAAAGTTTCAGGCTCTAGCTCTCTAGGAGCGCTACAGGGATTTAAAAAGTAGCGGGATATGAATTATTCCACTTGCCATAGCCCACCTTAGTAACAAAGTAACAAAGACCATTCAGCTATAAGACATATGGCCCCTTGGGTGCTTCTTCCATGATTCTTTGACTCCTCTCACTCTTACAAAGAGGAAGCCAACATGAAGTCCATATTTTACAGTGTTAGGATGAACAAATTACATCCCTTCCAGACTGACTTGGCTCTGCCTTGGGTCATTCTTTCTCCCATCAACTGTACCTGAATGTGCAATGGACAATAAGAAAGCAACACTGGATGGTGGGGTTAGGGTTAGGGGAAGACCAACTGCTGCCTCAATACTCTACCGAGTGTACAGCAAACCCAATATTTGTGAACTTTAGGATGCCTTTCCCAAGTTCTTTCCCAAGATATTTCCCAAATTCCTTGCTGCTTAATGCTCAGCTCACTCTGTCCAGGCGTCACATAGTCATCAGCTCCCTTCTAGCTTTGCCCCCAAGATAATTCATGCTTGCAGCAAGACTGGATCCCCCAGTAGAATGCAAGCTTCTTGAGGACAGGGATTTTGTATTGCTAGCACCTAACCAGCAGTAAGGTGCTTAATAATCCTTGTTGATTTATAGATTTTTATTTTAGTTACCCTAATGAAGTATTAATTCCTAGAGGGCAAAGACCACCCTCAACCATATTATTAATTCTTGTCTTGTGCAGTGCTTTGTAGACAGTTTAATATTTAAAGAATATGTATGTTCCACTGGCATAACCTTTGAAGATTTAAGGACCTCTCCATGCCACAATGAGGTATTGGAATGGATCTTTAGTGGAGAATCCTAAAGATGGTTCTAAAATGGTTCTTAAGCTGAAGTCCTTGAATTTGTTTTAAAATATATTTTAATAATGTTATTTTGTTATAATTGATTTTTTTGTAATCCAACATACTTTATGTATTTAAAAACAAAATTCTGAGAAGAGGTTCATAGATCAGACTTATCACCAAAGGGATCTATGACACACAAAAAAGGTTAAGTCTTGTTTTATAATATAATAAAATAAATGTTTACAGAAGAAATTAAAAAGTTTCTGATCCAGTTTTTTTAATTACTGTCAATGACATTTATTGCAATTGTCAGAAAAGATGTGAGACTTGCTTTTATTGTTTGTAAACATTAGAATAATTAACTATGATTCATCACATTAGCAATATGCTTCTGTACATAAAGCACTTGGGGAGAGGCCAGATGAATAAAAACAGCCCAACTTTTTCAAAAGATCATAGATATCAGCATCCTACCTAGAGCTCATATTTTCATTTTGATTCCTCAAAGTATTGAAGTGTCTTGTCATACATTGTCATATGTTGGCACTTCATCTGACTATCACTGTGACAAGTGGTATTATTTACATATTTAATCACTGATCTCTTTTGGGGGAGTCAAGCACGGTAATTGTTGTAATGACAAGATCTTCTGAGACTTACAAAATTTGCCACCCCAAAACTAGCTTGTTGCTAATAACTGATGATAATTATATTAAGAAGTAGGATGCCCTACTGGCCAGAATGCTGTAGGTGGAAATGATATGATGGATTTATTTCCTTGGTAGTGGGAACAAGGTATAATCTGTAGCTAATTAATGACCAGGATAGCTGTATAATCCAAAGCAGGAAAAAGGTTGAAGTCTTAACATATGCATGAATCACACTTTATCTAGAACATGTTCATGACATAAACATTATCCTGCAATAGAAAAAGGAATCAAGAAATGGAATGGATGATGAAGCAGCATCATAGACAATGACTACTAACCATATTGGAAACTAAGCTTTTATGTCTCTGGGTCTACATAAGCTTGATGTATAAGATCCATGGATCACTGTCTGCGGAGGCAGCAAAGCATCATGACCAGAGGGTTGGCGTTGGGTTCAAGAAGACCTGTCCTGCTGTGGACATATACTAGCTGATGGCCGTGAGTAAATCTGGAAGATTTGATGCCAATTCACATTGATGGGGAGAGTTTTCATTCCAGGATTCCACACACCCATATAGATTAAGTAACACTCATGGAAAATAATAATAATAAATATTAATAATAATTTTTAAACTATACTCATTATTTCATTGTTCTAAGGAACTTCTGACATGGAAGCTTCCTCTTTCAATGGAGATTGGTACCTGATTTGCAACTTTCCATGACAGAGAGTTGCCTGGGGCACTGATAGTTTCTTGTCCAGGGTCACACGGCCAGCCTGGTAACAACAGCAAGTGACATCTATATCCTGTTCCACGGTCTACAAAGTGCTTCAAATAATACCTGGGATCTCTTCCAGCATAGATCTCCTTTCAAAATAGAGGCTTGATGCAGAGAGACAGAGACACAAAGAGGAGAGACAGAGGCACAGAGTGAGACTTAACAAGCTTTCCAAAGGACTGAGGACATACAAAGGCAAGACTAAATTCCCCCTGAGGAATATGGAAGTGTGAACATATTTAAGCACTGTTACATTGTTACATTCATCATAATAATAACAATGATTTTTGCACGTCGATTTCATCATTCAATGCCTTTAACCACATTGCTGAGAAGGAAAATGGCCACATCAGAGGCAGCTGTTTCTCCATCCACATCTGTCCTTCTTCATTGAATTTCCTTTTCTTAATGAATCATGAGGGTTGAGTTAAATGTTAAATAGCATTGTTTATGTAAGGAACATGCATGTTTGTTTTTACTTCAATTAAATTGACCTTTGTACCACTAGGGCTGGTGCTTGACAATGATGCAACATTCTCATTTAGATTAGAAGTCACTCTGGTAAAACCACCAGAGCCATCTTCTACACCACAGTCGGAGGACTTGGTGACGGGATGTCCAGGATATGGAAATGGATACAGCCTCCCACTTCCCACCTTTGTCCAACCTGTCCCTCTCACCCGGCATGCCCTCCATTCTCACTTGTGCCCCTTAGAGCCCCTAATTCTATTCAAGGTCCAGTTCAAGCATCCTTTATTAATGGAGACCTTTCTTGATTCTCCCAGTGTTCCATTGTATTTCTTTCCATCCCCTTGAATTCCCTTGTCTGTAATCTATCCCATCGGTAGAATAAAAGCTCCTTGAAAATAACAGCTGTTGGTTTGTCTTTTTTGTAACTAGAGCCCAGCCCAGGGCCTGATATATGCTCCATCTTTAATAAAAGTTTGTTGAGTTGAATTCAATTGGATCGATTTGAAGCTAATTGAAAGCATAAGACTATATCAATAAGGGAATATCCTTTCATGTCTTGGGATGTTGCTGGTACTGTGTGAGTGATATCAGTGCCCATGCTAACACTTCTACTTGGCAGAGGCAGAGAAAAGTATTATTACCCAAGCATTTATTAGAGTAAGCTCTGACTTCCCCAGCACAATGCCCTGTATGCAGTAGACCCTCCATAAGAGCTGCTTGAATTACTTTGAATTTCCTGGGTCAGTCAAGTTTCTGTTTCCTGAGAAAATTGGAGAAGGTTGAAAGAGCGTGGGGTTTGGCATCAGCTGGATCAATAGATATTTATTAAACACACTAGTATTAGGTATTAAGGTAGAAGGGAGCTAGTGTACATGGCTGTGCCAGGCCAGTGCTGTTCTTTCAGAGGGTACTCAAGGCTAGAACCCAGGGCAGTCAAACCAATGCAAGGAAGCTGAGGAAGCTTTGCAGTGCACCCTCAAAGATACCTGCTGATAAAAGGGAAGGAATGTGAAAGTAAATAAGAATATAAATGAAGGCTGAAATAACAAATATTTCAAGAAGAAAAACTTTTAACAAAAGCCCAGAGCACAAGCAAACAAATCTACAGAGAATATCCAAAAACCAGAAGGAAAGATGAGTACTAAATCTTGAAAGAGATTACAAGGCTGTCTTTATAGTCTGATGCTTGACAAAACAGAGTAAAACAATGCCTGATTAAATACACAATCCTGTGGGCTTCTAAGAAAAGAAAGAAAAACAAAAACTCCATATTGACTCAAAATAAAATATCATCGTTAGAAAGAACATCTAGTCTAACCCATACTTGAAAAAAATATCTTCTCTACAACATCCCCAACTAGTGCTTATCTAATCTTCCTTGAAACCTCCAGAGAACCAGTGCTCTCTATGTCCTCCTGAAACAATTCTTTTGACTACTGGACATCTGTTTCTTGAAATTAAGTCAAAATCTGCTCCCTTTTTACCTCCTTTCTTTGCACCCAGTTCTTCCCTTTATTGCCAATCACAACAAAGTCTAATCCCCTATGACTTGAAATCATTTTAAACATTTTAAGATTCTTATAATCCTATTCCCAGCTTAAACTTCTTCTTCAGGATAAATCCTCAGTTTCTTCAAGTAATCTTCACATGACATGTTCTTGATCCCTTTTGGTATCATCATCGCTCTTCTCTGGAGGACATTCCCACTTAGCAACATCATTCTTAAAATGTGGTGCCCAGAACTGAACACAAAAACCCATAGAAAAACACAGACTACCTAGTCTTATAGGAAGATGAGAAATGTATAAAAATAGCTTCCATGTTAGAATAATATGTTAAAGGTACAAAATCAAATAGATGATAAGTATCTTAGGAATTCAAGCAGCCAATCAATAAACACTTATTAAGTATCTGTTATGTATAAGATATTGTTCTAGGCACTTGAAATTCATGGAGGAAGAGCTCTCTTCCATAATTTGGAAGAACCAAAGGTCCAGAATGTCAAGAGAAATAATGAAGAAATAGAATAAAAAGGAAGTGGGGATAGCAAATTATATTACAAAGCAGCAATTATCAAAACCACTTGATTCTGGTTAAAAAAATAAAACAGTAGATCAGTGGCACTGATTAAAGATGAAAACTTGGAAATGATCGGTGTCAACAACCCAGTTAAAAAAAAAACAAAAATAAATTATGAGTGGGGGGAATTCTATTTTACAAGACCTGTTAAAAAGCAGTTTGGCAGAAATTAGGTTTAGCCCACCATCTCAGACCATATACTACAATAAGCTCAAAAAAGCCAAACAACCAGAATATGGAAGATTGTACCATTTTTTAAAAATAGAAAAGTATGAGACTAGGCACTTTTCACAGCTATGAATAAGGGCATCATCCCTACCTAAGCAAAAGATAAAAGTGATTTTAAAAGATAAAATTCACTCATTTTATGATATGAAATTGGAAAACTTTTGCCCAACAAAACCAATGCAATTAGGATAAGAAGCAAAACGATAAATTAGGGGACATTTTTGCATTAAATACCTCAGGTAAGGGTATGAAATGCAAGATACACAAGAGACTGATACAAAAACCAGGCACCATTCCTCTAATGGGTGAGTGGCCAAAGAATGAGAACAAATAGACTTGAAAGAATTGCAAACTACCAACACCCACATAGAAGGGAAATCACTAAAAATCAGGGAATTTCAAATCAAAACAATCTTTACATTTTACCTCATACTCAGAAATTGGCAAAGATACAAAAAGAGGGGAAGAGTCAATGTGGGAAGGGCTGCAGAAAGACTAATACTCATAGGCTATTTGTGGTGTTACTGGTTAATTTACCCAGTTTGAAAGCATTTGGGAAGTATGCCAAAAAGTTACTAATATGGGCATGCCCTTTGGCCCATAGACCTAAATGCTAAGCATATTTGCATAGAGTTTCAAAGCCAGAAAGAAAAGTCCCATATTTACCAAAACCTTCATTGTAGCAGATGTTAAAGTAGCAAACAAAGTAGATGCCCTCTGATTAAAGAAAGGCTAAACAAATAGTGTTATGGGAATGTAATGGAATTTTACTGCACCATAAGAAATGATGAATCTGATGAATTTAGAGATTTACTGCAATACTTAAATCCACTGATAGAGAGTGAAGGAAGAAGCAAGAGCAGGACAACAACATACACTATGCCTTAAACAATGTGAATGACGATAGAAAAAAATTGAACAATGTCTAACTAAAATAAGCTTGGTCCCAAGGAAGAAATGGGAAAATGTGCCTTCTTCTCTTCTTTGTAGAGGTGGGGTGGGGGTGGGGCATGGCTGTGGAACATTATGCACATTGTTGGATTAGTTTTAATGAATTGCTTTTTATTTTCTTCTTTTTATTTATTACTTTTTTGCTACATATGATGACTTGCAGGGTGCAGGAAAGAGCAAAGGCATACCTGGAAATGAAGGTGATTTTTAAAAAAAGATATCAATATATTTTTAAAATAAAATCCAGTTTAGAATCACTCAGAATATGTCATACTGGACTAACCATATTTCCGCTTCCTGTTGTTATTTTAAACAGGGTGGCTAGACTGGTAGACCTGGGGAATGAGGCAGGAGTGTAGACCTGCCACCTTGACATCATCCCCCCTTTCCTCTCTCCTTCACTCCCGTTTCCAATCACTTACCGCATCTTGTCAATTCCGCCTCCATAACATCTCCCACATGACTTCCTATCTGTGATCCGAGCAGACAGACTGCACTCCTGCCATCATTTTCATATTTTCCTCACCAGAATGTTGGCCCCTGCCTTTCCTGCTCACCTTTACATGTCCTCTTCTCCAATAAGTGGAAGCTCTTAGACATCATTGACTAACTTTACTTGCCTGTATTTGAGCTCACAGTGCCTAGCTTATAGCATGTGCTTAATTTCTATCGCATTCATCTTTCCATTTATACTGTGACCATCCTAACTCAGCTCCTCCTCACCTTTCACACTGAGTCCTGGCCCCAGACTTCAAACTGGACACTCAGCTTCCAATTTCTCCCCTTCTCCAAACTGTCTTTCACAAAACAATCAAAAGAATCTTCCTAAAGTCCAGGTTTGATCGTACCTCAGCTTGAGAAATCTTCAGTCGATTCTAGGACAGAACTATTTCAATGTATTTGTTTTCCTTATTTAATCCTGTGCATTTTATTATATGCATTTTAGAATATTCTTCTGAAAAGTGATCTGTAGGCTTCACCAGACTGCCAAAAGGATACACGGCATAACAAAGATAAAGAATTCTCTTCTTACCTTATCTCCATCCCCTGGCTTTCCTGACTTTCTTCAAATCTTAGTTCTTTCTATCGGAAGTCTTTTCTGATTCCTCTTAATGTTAATGCCTTCCTTCTGTGGATTACCACCACCCGTTATCCTGCACAGAGCCTGTTTGTACAGAAGAATTTGCATGTAGCCGGGGACTGTTTTACTGAAAGCCTTCCTCACCTCCTCTTAATTCTAGTGCCTTTTCTCTGTTAATTGTTTCCTATTTATCCTATGTGTGCCTTGCTTTGTATATATTTGTTTGCATGTTGTCTCTTTCATCAGATGGTAAGCTCCCTGAGGACGGGGACTGTGTTTTCACTTTTCTTTGTTTCTCTAGTGCTTAGCTGCTGGTTTTTGTCCTTCCTTCTAGAAGAGGACCATGACATCAGGGAGGGGAAGTACTTGCCTCATAGCGGGTGACTTATAAACATTTATTGACTGACTGGAGAACCTTAGGATAAAAAACGTAATGTTCTCCTTGGCATTTAAAGCCCTTCTCAATCTGGCTGTGACCAACCTTTCCAATTTGCTGTTTTGTGTACTCAGGGTTCAAAGCAAACCGGCCTAGTCATACTTCTCCCATCTCAATATTCCATCTCCTATTTCCAAGCCTTTGCAAAGGTGATGCTGCATTTCTGGAACCCACTCCCGCCCCACCTCTGGCTCTTAGACACCTAGGTGGTATAGTGGACACAGTGTGGGACTTAAGAGTCAGGAAGACATGAATTCAAATCTACCCTCAGACACTGACCAGCTGTGTGATGGTGGGCAAATAACTCACTCTTTCTGTGACTCTGTTTCATCTGTAAAATGGGGATAATAAAGGCACCTCCCTTCACCCCAGGGTTGTAATGAGGCTCAAATAAGATAAAATTTGTAAAGTGTGTTGCAAACCTTAAAGTGCCATATAAATGCCCAGCATCATCATCATTATCATTAATCATTATTATTGTATTAGAGAGTTGACTAGCTTCCTCTGTGGCTGAGTTCCAGTTACATCTCTTAGAAAAATCCTTTCCTACATCTCCCTAGTTATTAGCACTCTCAGATGATCATGCTATGCTTATTTCTTTATGTTTATGTCCCACCAATAGATTGGAAGTTCCTGTCACAGGACAACCAACATCTTTCAGCTTATTACAAATACTCAGTTTTTACCACTTGGCTCAATGTGGGCACTTAATAAATGCTTCTCAGGTCTTATCCCGAAGGAGGGCCGAGTCACCAACATTAGGCAGGGGGAGAAGCTTCCAGGACTGAACCTGTCCTATCTGTGCTCAGAGCTCAGATTCTGAACCCCAGATTATAGATGAAAACGCTGACATGGGGAGCGGTTGAGGCAAGGACAAGACAAAGATAGGAAGTCAATTTCCTTAAATGGATTAAGATACAAAATTTACTACTCTCTGTCACTGAACTGATGCCGTTTTCCTGTTTTCGCAGGCCTGTGGGACTTAATGAAATGTCTTTCTCCAGTTGTCCATAGAGCTTCTCTGTATAATCCTTCTACCCGTGAAGTCTAATTAAGCATAATTGGTCATCCCACTGGGCAGTGTCCTGACAGACAGACCATGAGAGCTGCCACCAAACCCTGTCTATCCCCAAATATTTTCCCTATAGCCTATGGCTGTCACTGGAAATCATCACTCCTTCTGTGGCACTCCCTCCAGAAGACCATTGTTCAAATGGACAGGAAAGGTACTAACACACTGGAACCAATTGTGTGGATTAGTTTATTCCAAGGGTCAGTAACCTGTTAAGGGGAAAAACCATTTTTGTAATATTCTTCGAATATAACTTTTTGAAGGAACATTATATTATAGAGATGGTATGCTATAGAATAGATTATATTTTATTGACCCATGAAACAGATCAAATATAATATATTGCAAATATATTATATATGTACATAAATATTCAATTGATGCCAGGAGAATTTCACACCAGTCTTATGTGTACAGGTTTATACATTTTTACTGCTTTATTTAATTTATCCAAAGAACTAGAATAAGGCTCCAGTTCATTGTGCAGCTCCACAAATCTATGGAAGATTTTCAGAAGGATATAATCAAGATTGCCCCAGGCTGAGAAGGTGGGGAGATTGTGTTCTGTGCCAGCAGAGGGAGTGTCTGAACACATACAAGCATAGACCTATGGAAATATCAAAGACAGTCATTATCTCAATCTAGCTATTTATTTGTCAATTCATTCTAGAACTGTGACCTCATCAATTTGAAGGCACTTCTGGTGTGGAAATTCCTTCCACCCACAGAGAAGCCACTCTTTGTATCAGACAGTTGACTAGGGCATCATCGACAGGTTGAGTTTCTTGTCACACAGCGGCAAGGTGACAAGGGAAATAGTAAAAAGAAATTTAGTCTATTTCACCTCTGCCCTGGGCTAGCCCTGCATACAACTTGGGGTATTAAAATGGCCAGAAGGGTTAAGGGAACAGGGGAAAACTCAAAGGTCAAGATAAACCCCCTCTCATCATAAAATCATATATGTTCTTTGCTACTGTACTAAGCCAGGCCTAGTGTCAGGAAGATCCAAGTTCAAATCCAGCCACAGACACTTACTAGCTGATAGACCCTGGGCAAGTCACTCAACCTCTGTCTTAATCCACTAGACAGCAAAATGGCAAACCACTCCAGTATCTTTGCCAAGAAAACCCTATGAGAATATGGTCCAGAGAGTCAGACAAGACTCAACAACAACTACGATACTTAGTTTCACAACATAAGAATAAGTTTACCTTCTATCCACCTTGGCTAAATTTATAAAAAGGAGAAATAATCCTGGCATTTATCCAAATGACTGAGAAATCAAGACTAATTCACATCCCAAATGCTTTTGACATATAAAAATGACGATGGTTAGGGTTCTAGACCTTAAGTTAGGAGGAATCGAGTTCAAATCTAGCCTCAGACACTTGTTAGTTGTATGACCCTAGGGAAGTCAATCAGTCCCTCCCAGTCTAGTTTGTCATCTTTGGAAAGAAAACAATCTGTGCGCCAGGATTGCTGTAAGCATAACATGAGACAACACATGTGAAGCACTTTGTAAACTTTAAAATGCTGTATAATAGCTCTTGTTTTTTTAATCCCAGAGGATTATGGGAAAACACAGAGAAGAGTCTCATGGAACAAGAGTCATAGAAAGGCTGCTATCTGGATGCTGCACCCCCTGCTGCAGGGAGTGCTCACAGAATAGTCTGAAGGGAGGTGATGGGGTAGAAGCCAGAGCAGGAGCCAGGGATTCGGGAGAACCAGGCTCTTGTCCCTGCGTAACTCTGACTTGCCTGCGTGACCTCAGATGAGTAATTTCATCTTGTTTCAATTCCCTTGTAAAATGAGGAGATTGGGCTAGACTCTGAGGTTCCCTCCGACTCTACAAACAATAATAGCTGATAATTTTGTTGTTGCTTAATCATTTCCAGTCATGTCTGACTCTCCATGACCCCATTTGGGGTTTTCTTGGTAGAGATACTGGAGTGGTTTGTCATTTCCTTTTCCAGCTTGTTTTACAGATGAGGAAACTGAGGCAAACAGGGTAAGTGACTAGCTTAGGGTGACACAGCTAATAAGTGTCTGAGGGTAGATTTGAACTCAGATCTTCCTGATCCCAGGCCCAGGGCTCTACTTGCTAACAGTCTGTGAGTATAAGTCTATCAATCTTCTAAGAATCAAAGTCAGAGTTTCATAATTATGAATATTTCTCCTTGGCAAGTCCCTGACCCTTTCTGGGCTTTAGTTTTTTCATCTGTAAAATGAGGCATCCAATCTCTGTGACCACATTGGCCTCTTCCAGCTCTAAACCTGTGATGTTATCAATGGTGCTTGCATGTTACTTCTTCACTGATTGTATATTGGAAATTGTTGTTCCCTTATTGCTTACTGAGAGAGCAAAGTATGGTGACCAGAGAGATGATTCAAGAGTCACAAAGTCCTGAGTTCAAATCCTACCTTTAACGCAAACTGATTCATGACAAGCCATGAAACTTCAGTTAAACTGGGGCAACATTCTAAGGTTGAGTGGGTGCCAAGGTAGGAGCAGGCACCAGTCTGCCTGGATTGAGAGGGTTTTCGCCTGCCATTTTGAAATCAGGGTCCCATCTCCTAAAGATATGCTATTTCTCATATCTCCACAAGGAAACTTTGTTAAGGAAGCAACAAGCTCTTATATAGCCCCTTGAATTTGCCTCTATTGGCAAATTCGCGTTTATGGGTAACTCAACCAATTTTCCATTTTACTTTTGTTTTTCTAAGCGATGACACTCGTTCTCTTTGAAGAAAACTGGACACGTTTCCCTTTCCTTCTCTCTCTCTCCCTCCTCCTCCATCTTTCCTCTTCTCCCATTTAGAGTGGGTAAGGAGGAAACAGAACCAGTAATAGAAAGGGGCCCTCTTAGTCCATGAAGAATGATTTCCAGACGATGTTGGCCTCTCTAATTATAATCAGGTGCAGAAGAAGGCACACTAACCTCTGCATTCAGGAATCACCAATCTCCATCCTCATGCCCCAACTTGCTACCTGTGACTCCTGACTTTGGGAGGTCCAGGCAGGCTGATAAAAAGGAATCAGTAATAAAGGAGTCCAGCTCAGATAATTAGCAAGGGGAGGGAGACTGTGAACAAACAATAAATCAGTACAATGTACATTCTAGGTGCTCACGTAGGGATTCTCAAACAAGCAGAGGCCTGGGAAACATGGCCCACCTCTTCCATTCTGCCTTTCCTTTGGAGATCCCTGCTCTCTAGAGAGACTGAGAAATTCAAAAATCTCAAAATGCAAACTTGGGAGAAAGATATGTGCCACTCCAGAATGGCAACTGACTATTCATCCAGGCGAGAGAGGGCTATTATAAATGGGTTACATTTCCATCCTGATTTAGGTTAAAGTTTTCCTATTTGCTATATAGAAATTGTGCCAAGATGAGAATTTTTTTGTGAGATTTCCAGCATCCCCAAAGGATTCCAATCTCCCAGGTAGCCTGTGCATTTAAGGGAAGTGAGGTGCCTAGCTCAGAATGCAGGAGGGGTAGAGACTTTTTGATGTTTTGTTTGTTTGTTTGTTTGTAAGACATGCTGCAGAGAAGACTCAGGGTGTCAAACATTAGTGTCTGGTCTATGTCCTCACATGAGGACATGAATAAGAGCATGAATGTGCTTAACCAGAGCCCTGAAGCTGCAGCAGAAAAATGTCAAAAAAGGAAAAAATAGGAAAAACAGAAGTGAAGATTGTTAAGAGAAATATTAGCATTGGCTCTCTGGGCAGGTAGGATGGGGTAGTCTGTGCTATAGCCAGAAGGTTAGCCCATTTAGGTGGGCACCAGCAAAGTGTGGCCAATATCCTTAACATCAGCCTTGAAATGGAGTGGAACAGAAACCACACACAGACCCTCCCAGGGGCCACGGGAACAGGGCAGAAAGATGCAATGAAAGAAATGGGCCTCTCCAGAAGAGGACTTCTTCTGGTGGAGCTAATAACGGCCAAAATAGTTTTAGCGGCACCTTTTACAGTAGCAAAGAAACAAAGTCAATGCCCATCCATCGGGGAATGGCTAAACAAATCGGAGTCCATGAATATGATGGAGAATTATTGTGCCGTGACAAATGATGGGTATTAATTAATTAGTTCATCAATTAATTAATTTATGGAAAAGCTTATATTAAGCACTGGCTAAATGCAAAGCATGTTAAATGTTGGGGATATAAATCATTAGAAACAATGATTGTGAAGAATGCTACTAGGCATGGAACTAGGTAACTATGCTTGCCTTTCTGAGCCTTCCCTTTTCTTCAGCCTCAGTTAGGACTTTCTCATTAACACATGATAGCCATTTCCCCTTGCTGGTTTCTGAACTAGTTAAGGCTAGATCTTTTAAATAATTAGTTTCATTTTTCTTTAGTCTATCTTAACACTAAAAATAAAGAATAAAACCCACATTTGTGGATATGGCCAAGGTGGGAATTTATATATTTATTTATTTTGGCTTGGCCATGCATATTTGTTAAAAGGGCTTTCTTTTCTTTTTATTCTCCCACCCCATAGGGGAAGAGAGAGAGAGAGAGAGAGAGAGAGAGAGAGAGAGAGAGAGAGAGAGAGAGAGAGAGAGAGAGAGAGAAAGAGAGAGAGAGAAAGAGAGAGAGAGAGAGAGAGCTTGTTAATAGAAAAAAAATACAACCAAATTTTTGTAGAAGACTTTATATGCATTTGGTGTCAACACTTTTGACCAGAGAAATCCTCAGTCTATTGACCAGGTTGCAGACAACATCTGATCTGTGCTGATCAATGGAATACACACACAAGCATCAGAAATAAGTCACAGAAAAAAATGGAGATAAGACTAGCCCTTAACCCGTGGGGTTGTTGAGAGGCTTAAATGTGATAATATATGTAAAAGTGCTTTGTAAACTTTAAAGTGCTATATACATCATCATCATCATCATCATCATCTCCCAGGCCCGGCACTCTACACACTGTACCACCTAGCTGCCCTCCATGCGTCTACAATGTGTGAATTTCTCTGCAGCATTGGCATCACTGACCCTCCTTTCCTCCTGGATCCTCTCTCTCCTCTCTGGCATCTCCATGCTCTGTGCAGGTTCTCCTACCTATCTAGCCCACTCCTCAATCTCTCTATTTTTTTTTGATTAATCATCCTTGCCCAGCCCCCTAATTGAATGGACTCTTGGACTCTCTTCTCTACTTTCTTTCTCAGTGGTCTCATCGTATAGGTCATCTAGTCCAGGGAGGTCAAACACAAATAGAAATGGACCCCTGCAGATGGCATATTGACTTAGAAAACCACAAATTGACATTACCTATATTATATTTTTATTTATTTTGTTAAATGTCTCCCAATTGCATTTTAATCTGGTTGAGCCTCAGCTGGGTGGGCAGTGGGCCACAATTTTGACATCTCTGGTCTAGTCTAACTTTCTTACTTTACAAATCCATAAACTGAGATCTAAAGAGGAGAAAGGCCCCTTCTAAGACCACACAGTGACAAATCCACGCCCTCTGACCTTGGATCCCTCCATTATACCACATTTCCATGAAGCTTCCATAAACAGCATTATGTTCATCTTTTCATGCCTTAGAATCATTGCTCAAAAGTCTAATGTAATATTGATTCTCTCTGAGCACTAGTTTTATGTGAAACCTGATTTTCTAAAAAAAAAAAGCCTGTGTCAATGAACTGAGAACTCACATTTTAGATTTCTCCCGTTGATTCTCAATTGCAAATAGACTTTTAGCGCCTGAACAATCCTCCCAGGGTTCAGCCCAAGGGATTGCCCGCCCTTTTCTTTGGTTGTGACTCTAGGGCGTATGTAAGTAAAACCTCTGCCATCTACCTTGATGAGATTCAAGTGTTCCTCTGGGGAGAAAATAAGTCTCTTGCCTGCCAAGGTGATTAGGAAGGAGCACAGACCGGTGGCAATTAATTGGAGGTCACATGAACCTTAAGCAAAAGAGAGCTGAGAGAGCCCCTTTGCCCCCTGATTCCAGGTCAAAATCTGTTGTTCAATTCAATTCAAAAAGTTTTTGCTGTACTCCTACTATGTGCCAGCAACTGGGCAAGAAGTTGGGGATCATTCCTTCAAAGAGATTACATTCTATTGGGAGCAAGATATATACAACATATATACCAAAAAGTAAATACAAAGTATACTAAAATATACACAAAATAATATTAGGCTGGGATGGAGGGAACAGAAGAGAGTAGGGAAGGTCTCATAAATTGTTTTGATGGAAGGTAGGGGATTCTGACTGGAGAAAATGAGAAGAAAGACCATCCCAGTTATGGGAGACCTATCATTGAAACAGCCATGGACCTCTGCACTAGGGTGGATATGGAATAAACAGTGGGCATGTGTCTTGGGTGGCATTCTCTTAAATGAGCATCATGAACTCTATCAGTGTGCAACATAGGGAAGGAGAGGGAGCTCAAACTGTTTTAGCCAGGCCTTCAGTGCTGGGGTATCATGGCTAGAGCAGCCCATTGTGGGGTTGGTTTTTAAGAACCCAGGTGCCATGTGTGAGAGTTGGGAAGGGATCAGCAGTTGAAGGTCTAAGACGGTTTGCAATACTTTGGCTCGATGGTCTAGTTTTCCTCTCCTGTCCAGTCACACTGTTCCATGTCTCTGGTTGGCGCACAGCTGTAGTTGGTAAGTCAAGTATGACTCATGGTGTATCAGATTTTCCCCTGGGCATCTTGCATGGTCCATGCTTGAGCTCTTTCCAGTTCTGAAGCTAGAACACAGAACACATCAAAGAAGACATCTGAGTGGGGGGTAGCATATCAGTCAGATGCCTGTCTGACGGCTGAGCTCAGACCATTTCCCTGAGGGAGACTGCTCAATCCTGAGTATCATCATGGCTCAGTTATGGAGCATATGCAGCTATAACCCCAACTTATGATCCTACACGCTTCCCCATGAGCTTCCTCAGACATATTGCACTAATAACAATAATATCTAGCATTTATATAATGCACTAAGACTTTCAAAGAGTTTTAAATGTGCTGTCTTATTTGATTTTCATAATACTGGCATAGGTATTATTAATATCCCCAATTTACAGACAAGGAAACTGAGACCGACAGAGTATAAGTGACTTGCCCAGAGTCACACAGCTTGTAGAGCCTGAGGCAGGGTTCAGACTCCAGTGTCCCTGACTCCAACTGCGCCACTCTATCCACTGGTGTACCTAGTTGCCTCAAGATCAAGTTATCCTATAATTACCTACTTTTTACAGGAAGAGAGTAGGGCAGTGGGACCTTCCCCCATTTGGGATACATTCTGTTTTAGAAGATTGGTCAGGAGCCCTCCTGGGGTTTGGATCCCTGGAGATTTTTTCTCAAGATAACATGCCCCACTTTGTCATTTGGACCTCAGCATCACTGAATTGAATTACTTCTGTCTTCTAAGAACTGACACAGCCCAGAGGTCCAATAGCTGCAGTGGGACTCCTTGGACTAGAGAATGCTGGGATTTGGGATGTCATAGAATATAAACTCCTTAAGATAGGGACTGTCTGTCTCCTTTTTGGCTTTGTACCCTCCATACCATTACCTTGCACATAATAAGCTTGTTGAATGAAACAACTGAACCTCTAAGAGAGAACAGATGAGGTCCCAGTGTCCAGATCAGGGCAAGAACTTGGGACCAAAGCTGATAAGGAGAATAGACTTTTGGGTTCCCTGTAACCAGATTTCCCTCCCCAGTCTTTGAGTTCCTTCCAACTTAGAACTGTCTTTGACATTCCCCATGTGCTCAGCTCGGCAGAGCACACAGAGGGCTCTCCTCTGAGCTAGGAAAAGCTAGATGGAAGCCTCA
The DNA here is from genome assembly GCF_011100635.1 of Trichosurus vulpecula. Lineage (NCBI taxonomy): Eukaryota > Metazoa > Chordata > Mammalia > Diprotodontia > Phalangeridae > Trichosurus > Trichosurus vulpecula. The sequence goes on from NC_050576.1 coordinate 230,487,674, forward strand.
CCTCCGACAAGTATGGCTGTATGACCTTGGGTTAATCACTTCACCTCTTAGAGTCCTGGGTAACTTTCTAAGACTATAGCTTACAGAGCAGAAAGCAATCCACACAGAAAGGAGGAGTTTCCTCACCAGAAGGTACAATCCAAATGACAAAGTATAAAAAAGAGATAGCCTGAAAGGCCTTCAGAATGTTGGGTCCACCGATTTATGGAGAGACATTGATTGGTAAGGTTGTGGGCAAACAGGAACGTATCTATCAGTGAGGTCCAAGATCCACTGGAAAGTTGTCATAATTCCTACCCCCAAAGGCTCTTCATTGGTTTTTATTTTTTATTTTTCTGTTCCCGTTAATTAGAGAGAGCAAAGCTTTGGGTCAAACAATTCCCTTTGACGTTCCTGCACCGTCCCAAGGACCTCTGCCAAGTTCAGCCTCAGATGAAGGTACATTTTAGCAAAACAGCCGAGGCGGTCTGTGAAAATTCCAAAAGTCAGCACCTCCACTTTTCTCTCTAGCTCCAAAGTAGTATCTGGCAGGTAGGTTCTGAGTGTGGTTCATATTCATTCATCTCAGTCATGTCTGACTACTTGTGACCCCATCGGAGGTTTTCTTGGCAATGGAGTGGTTTGCCATTTTCTTCTCCAGCTCATTTGACAGATAGAGAAACTGAGGCAAACAGGGTGAAGTGACTTGCTCAGGGTCACACAGCTAGAAGCATCTGAGGCCAGATTTGAACTCATGAAAAGGAGTCTTCCTGATTGCAAGCCCGGTGCTCTGTCCACTGTACCACTTAGCTGCCCATCTGGTCCATGGACCACAGGCAAATCAGATCATTGCCCTGATCGCACATGGACCACAGCTGTTTTGCAGGTGATATGTAATCTGGACTGCACACTGAGGTGAGGCATACCTTCCATCATTATTTTTGCTCCCCCGGCCTTGTTAATCTTCCATGTTTGTACATGGAGCTAACAGCACAAGCCACATATAAGCTCTTAAATTTGAGCTATCTTCTAAAATGTGGAATAATTTGGCCTCCTTTCCTCCTCCCCCTTTCAGTGTTATCGCTATCCACTGGCTCAGCCAAAATGATAACTTGCATGTGGTGATTAGTATAAAACCTGTGCTATTGCTGCTGCACGTGTGAGGGACATCTCAGCCTCTCCTTCCCTGTTTCCTTTCACCAACACCGACTTGTTTACTGTCCCTGAAGCATTTTAATCAGTTCTGCTTCTCCCACAGGCTCCACTTTCTTGTTTTACAAATCAGCCTTTTGTGTTACTCCAGGGTCAAATGTTTCCCCCAAATCCTGAGAAAAGGCAGTGAGTGTTTTTTTCCTGCCAGATGTATGCTGACCTGTGCTAAATGACCATCTCAGAAGGGTCTCCCTCAATCTTTGTTTGCATCCAGGGCTGAGATATTGAGCCAGCCAGCTCCAGGAATGAGCAATGCTTTAAAGTGGTGAGATGCATGTAATTCCTTTCTTTCTTAGGACTAATCACCAGCCCTCGCCTTGCTTGTGGTTAAGCAAAGACAATGCTAAAATGATATTCTGCACTGTTTAAGCGTTTTGAAATGCAATTGCTTCATGACAATACAAATGAAATAATTTAGAAGTTGTCAAGCATAAGATGCAAAAATCACAATCATTTTCATTTTAGGATTATTATATTGTGCAAATCAGAAATTCTATTAGATTAGATTACATGACCTTTCGCTGCCCATTATTCTTGCCTACTGGGAATGTATCATTTCACAGAGATGGAAATAAATGTCTCGTAAATAGAATAGTGAGAATGTATGTTGGGCTAGGATATCAGTTTCCTAAACCACCAACTATTTGATAAAATGGACCCCAAATTTGATTATCACACATTACTAGCTTGCAATGTAGTTTAGTCCAGTTCATATAAACTGTCTAAGTAGCCTCCAAAACAGCCCCCTAAAATTTCTCCAAAATCCAGCAAATCCTTTTAAACTCATAATCAAGTTATCATGTAACTTTCTTTTCTTTCCTTTTTTTTCTTCCCTCCTTCCCGCCCCACCCCCCAGAGATTGCTACCATTAGATTTATATTTTCTTGTACAACCGTCTTTTTTTCTGTTATGTTATGGAAATGCTTGTTTTATTTCTTAAGTTCACAATAAAATAAATAATTTTTTTAGATCCAATAAGAAAATAAGGTTAATTTAGTGAAATCATAAATATAGCATTTAGAAGCCAATTGGATTTTCAAGTGGCTATGTTGATGCATCTGATTTTTTTTTACTTTAATAATGTATCTACAGTCAGGGGTTCTCAATGTGGGGTTCATGGACTTTATTTAAAAAATTGATACGTGTACTTCATCTAGTTGGTTTCCTTTGCAGTTATATATATTTAAAAATATAATTCTGAAATTAGGTTTTGGCGGATTGTCAAAAGGGTCCACGGCACAGAAACGTTTCACAACCTTTGAGTCAATGGGCCAGTCAGATAGCAAAGAGCGAGAGATAACTAATGGATAGACTGCATGCTCATCTATTACTCATTAATGGCAAGAGAACTAGAGGTAGATACTCATTACGTTGGGTGCTATGAAACCTTCTGGTAGATTTATGGGGAGACATGGTCGTCAGTCGCAGGATGGGTAGTTGTGGATGGCTGGGATTTGCCTTGTTTGAGGGAGTACCCTCATGGATAAGATGGAGGACCCATTGGAATATGTAGATCAGGGGGACATAAACCAGGAGGCATCCAGTAATAGATTTCAGGGAGATCTGTGAGTTTGGGTGAGAAAAAAAATATACCTTTATTTTCGCTAACCTCTAACTGAAAATTTGCATTTCACTCGAATTGTTTGAGCTTTCAATCAGACTGCTAAGTGATCCATGGCACTGCCCCTAAAGTCCGTCTCCATTTTTCCATCTTTCCAAGTGGAGACATATCTCCTTATTAGTGAAGGGCTTCACAAACAGAGGTGGAAGGATCTATAACAATTTTTTTAATCACTCTTTGAGATGAGGAAAATCATTTTCTGCTCTCCGGTTCTCCATGAGGCATCAAGGAAAATAGCTCAAAGTACTTGAGAAGTGCACAACACGCAAATATTTAGAATAGTCCATCCAGAACAAGTTATAGGAGAAAATTAATTTGTTAGCAGGAAAAGAAATCCTGCTACTCCAACCATCAATCTGTAAAAAAAAATTATTTGCAAAGGAAATGGCCATCCCAATGAATATCAGACATTGTGAATAACAATGTAGAAAAAAATTAGTGAACAAATTGAAGAAAGCTACAGTGGATGTCCTAAAGGTATTTAGTGACAAGCTAGAGCAATTCCCAAATCTTAATTCTGTTTTTCTTTGAAAGAAAGAGCCCTCTCCTTTGAAGGATTCCTTTGACATACAATCCAGATGAGAGTCTTTTTTAATATATGAGAACAATGGCATTATCACAATGATTTTTTGAATCTATATGTAGTGGATATGGCATTGGACTTGGAGTAAGGAAGGCCTGTGTACAAATCTTGCCTTAAGTACTTACTCTGTGCCTCAGTTTACTCATCTGTAAAATGGTGAAAACAACATGTAACTTACAGGGTTGTTAGGATCAAATGAGTTAAGATGTAAAGTGATTTTCTAATTTTGAAGTATTGATGTAATAGTAATGATGAGGAGGAGGAGGAAGAGGAGGAGGAGGAGGATGATGATGAAATGAAGAGTTTGGAATTGATGGCCTTTACGGTACTTTCCAGCTTTAGATCTATGATCTTTCCAGAGTCTGGAAAAAAAGAGAATACTATTTATCATTCTCCTCTTAGCAGAATGATGGGGGGTTAGCAGGGAGGAATGCTGCATACATTGTCAGATACCATCATGGCTTTGTTTTTTTTTTTTGGTTGCACAAGAGGGATCAATCGCAAAGGGAAGGAGAGGCAGGAAAAAGCTATATCCAGGAATGTCTATGATATAGATACAGAAGATATCAATAATCCTATTTTGAAAGAAAAACCATATCAATAGGAAAGGAGTATTTGCCAGGAAGTTAAATCAGACTGACAGATGATGTCCCTTTTCATCACCTATCACATGAACTTGCCAATTGGTCAGTTTTCTGGCAGTCCTGCCTTATTAATTATAAATCCAGACACTTTTTACTCAAGCACCAAGGGCAGTTAGACAGCACAGTGCACAGATCACTGGGCCTAGAGTCAGGAAGACCTGAGGACAAATCGAGCTCAGACATTCACTGGTTGTATCACCTGAAGTAAGTCACTAAACTCCTGTCTGTTTCTTCAATTGTAAATTGTGAATATAATAATAGTACTCACCTTGCAGGGTGGTTGTGAAGATCACATGAGATCATATTTGTATTGCAGCACACAGAAGGTACTTAATAAATGCTTATTCACCCCCTCGTTCCCTGTACACTAGATTTGGAGAGGGGAGAAGTGTGGGAAAGTTTCACTTAGTAACACCCAGTCTTTAATGTTGTTTTCATGCCAACAAACTCAAATTCTCCTTCACCAGACAGAGGGAAAAAAGAAATAGGGAAAAATAATGATGAAGGACCTATGACTGACCATCTTCACTTTGCCACTACTCCCACATTATTCTTTAAAGAGGAAAGTGGTTTTTTCTGTTCATTAATAGAAACATTACCAAGGCAGGCAATCAGTAAGGTCCATAACCTAGAAGTCACTGTGGACACTGAATTATCCTCCCTCCCAGGACAAAATCAATTAACACCACTAGGGACGTCATTATTGTCCCATTATGTCACCTAATAGCCTCCAGGGTAAACAAGCAATTTGTGGAATCTTTAATGCTATGCCTTTAAATGTGAATCCCTGAACACCAAACCAAATCCTGGGCATAGGACAGGACTCTCCTAGGGAGAGGAATGTGAACACCTGCAAAGAAGAAAGGGCGAGAGACTTCCTACTGACTAGACAGATTTCTACTACAGGGGAATGACTTTTATAATATAGGAAAATTCGAGCAACTGCTTTTGGTCTTTGGGGGAAATAGCTGTAAAAACAAAATCACTTTGAAGGCCTATTTTTCTAAATGTTTTCTTTTCCCCTTTTCTCTCACTGAGGTGTATTTTAAAGCTTTGCTTAAATAAAAGCCACATTGGCCGGACTTGTCAAGTACTTTCATCGGCAGAGAGTCAGCCAGAGGCTGGTTATAAATCAAGCTTTGGCAAACCACATGACATTTAGAAGAGCAGGAGTTCAACAGTTGTGATTTCTCATCTCATAAAAGGAACTTGTTTCCGATCCCCAGAAATAGGATCATTTTCAATGCATCGAGAGGGGGTGGGGAAGTCTGGGTGACTGAACACATTGCGACTATATACATATAACAGAATTTCAATGGGTGTTAGAAACAATGAATACATTGGCTTCAGAGAATCTTGGGAAATTTCGAGTTAACTGATGTAGAACCAAGTGAGCAGAACCAAGAAAACAACAGGGTCCTGGTATAAAGGGATACAATCCTAACAGACTTTGGAACTCAAGTCAAAGCAACGAATACTCTTAATTCCTGAAGACTCAAAAGAAATATGCCTTTCTCCCTCTATATTGGGAGCTAGACTGTAGGTACAGAATGAAGCTTGCACTATTAGACATGATCAAAATGTTGCTTTGTTTTGCTTAATTGGACTTCTTTGTTACAAGGGAGTGTTCTGTTGGGGATGAGTGGTTATTAGGGAGTGACAGCCATGTAAGCTATATGTATATGCATACATGTGCTTATGTGCATACACACATGCATACATGTATGTAACAGATGTGCATATATTTAATTTTTTAATGGGAGTGGAGGTCTGAAAATGCCTGGCATTTCTAGGCTTCCTTTTCCCAAGCCACAATCTGTGTCTCAAATTGCACATTCATTCTATGATTGGAGGATCAGTCCCTCATCCAGCATTCACTCAGTAGCTCTGTATGCCAGCTCCGAAAGACATTTGGTTTGGTGGCCATACCCACACTTACAGAAAGACTCTCCTGGAGGTGGGGCTCTCTTGGCAGCTTTTTCTACTGTTAAAGAGTTTCTTTAATTTCTCATTTCTGTTAATGAATATTAGATAGGATCTGGGCTTTTTTTTTTTTTGGACAGAGAGGTGGGAGCTAGTGTCATTAAAATAGCAATTCTCAAATCAATTAAGCAGCATTTTTTTAAATGGCTTGATTCCATTTTTAAAAAGTAGCCCCAACTTCTCTATTTTGGTCCGCCATCAGGGGGTAGTTAATTAAGTCTATGCTGTCTAACATGATCTGATGTCATTGTACAGGGGCTATGTTCTTTGTTAGCTTCGCTCGCAGTTTCAGACTCCTCTGTGTATTCGAAACCATGGTAACAGAACAGTAAGCTAAAGCCAATGAGATAATGAGATATTCTCATTGTAATTGTGTTTCATGAGGGCACAAGATCCCACGGGTGGTATCTGACTGTCTTACAACCGCTAACAGAATTTAAGAAACAGATCCACATTAGCATGCCACTGTTTTCCAACAACAGCCATGTAAACACCCATGACATGGCGTGTTTCGTTGTTTCTGGCACATTAAAGTATGTAACAGGCGTTTGTGTCAGAGAGAGCCACACTGTTAATGAATATCAATATATTTTTTTCAATCCTTAGAAGTTCAAGGAACTTTGTATTTGAAATGCACTAGCCAGGCAGTGGAGATGCTGTTTTGCATTCTAATTATGGATTGTGCACCAGCTATGGAGGGGAGGAAGCCATGAAAATTAAGAGGGTAGTGAGTAAAGGTGGGATGATCAGATGATACACTCCTTACCCCCCAATCCTTGCCTCTCCAAAAGGCAGAAGTAAACCCAGATTTCTTCCCATCAAAAGGCAAAGTCAGAAAGTTACTAGCAATTTCCTAGATTTGCCAAACTTTAGGGAGCAAAGACAAAATATGTACAAGTCCATCTCTTCCTCTCGACTGGAATCAGACATGAGGGTGCAACATATTTTAATTGTTTATCTTTTATCATTTTTCCCTGGAGTTCTTCTTCAATCTTTGTCTGAGGTCTAGATTTGTTTTGTTGTTTTAAATGTACAAGTCGCCGTATCTATGTTCTCCATCCTGATGAGCTGGCCCCAATGGACCCAGTGTCCTGTAATCAATAATTTAAAACTACCAACAAAAAAAAAGAAGGAAAGAAGGAAAGAAAAAATGAAAGCAGCGTATAAAATGGCTGGCTGAATTCTAAAGAGGGCAAAGACTCGTGCACTTGTAATGTCACTGTGTCTCTCTGTCAGTGAGCCACCCTATCTCACAAACAGTTGCTGACCTGAGAATGTACATTTTGTTGGGTTTGTAATATTTATGACTCATGAGACAGTGGTGGGCCAGGAAGCTACAGCTCTAGCCGTGGCAAAGGTTCTGTGTTTGCCTTTCTTTGCTCATACAAGGGGGGTGTGCCTTTTGGGTTGAAAAAAAAATCTGCTGCTGTCATTTCTAAAATACATCTTGTGCTTGGAGCGAAATCTCTATGAAAACCATGTTGATAGAGGAAAGAGGTTTGGTCTTCTCGGAGCCCTTCATGTGGGTAGGGGGATGGGGGAGTTCCCTTTCAACCTGTCAGAACTGACACATTTATCTTTGAACTTCGCTTAAAGACAGCTAGCTCTTTCTTCCTCTTGATGCTGTCAGTGTGTGTGTTTGTATGTGTGTGTGTGTGTGTGTGTGTGTGTGTGTGCATGTGCATGTGTGGGGACATGTGTGGGTTTCGGAAATGTGCATCTATACCTTAAGTAGATGAACAAAGGGAACACAGCATGGCATTGGAGGGTATGTTCTTCATCTCCGTGAGATAAGGGTGGCCTCATCACTCATGCCTTGTGTAGCAAAGCAAAACCACAAGTGGGTAATGAGGCCACCCCTATGGAGGGGAGATAACTTCTCTATCTGGGCTGTCACGACCTATTACACTTGCACATTGACTATTCTTGGATGTGTCACCCAGACAGCCCTCTGGAACCTAGCATAGTGTTTATTATTATTTTTACGTTTGGAAGGGGGGTGGGGAGAGCTCCTCTTTCAAACCTTTCTTCTCATGCCAGACAAATAGGAAATGGCTGTCAGTTCTGAAGCGTCCTCACCCCCAGGTGCCATGTTGAAATGTTCAACAAGGGCTGGATTCAGTTAGATTTGCTAGAACCCAGTTAAAGTAGCCTCATAGATTGGAAAAGCACTCTCAAAAGCTTGGCTTGTAAATGAGCTGCTTTGCGTCATTCAGCTGGCCTTCTCTTCCACCTAAGCCAAAGGTCACCTGGGCTTGGGGCTGGTAAAGAATGCTACATTTAGCACCAATGAGCTTGAGTTCCAGTTTCACCATGGTCCTTTATTATCTGCGGAGTCTTGGGTCAGTCACATAACATGCCCTTCCCCCCACCCTCAATTTTCTCACCGGTAAAATGAAGGGGGAATGACCTTGGTTTTGCAGATCTAGATTTATTATCACATGAGCTAATTATTGAAAATAGTCTTTAAAAATAAATCACAGAAATCTTGTATGTGGACTATTTTAATTTCACCAGTTTGAAAACTTCTAATGCTATGGTTTTGTCTGATAGTAAAAGTTGATTCTATGTTTTTTAAATTTTATAGCTGGAATCTCAGAATTAAAATTGGGAGAGAACACAGAGACCTCATGGTCCAAACTATGGCCCCCAAAGAATGTTTTCTACAGTCTACCTGATTAGTGGCTAGAGCTTTTGTTTGCAGACCTTTAATGGTGGGGGATCCACAGCACTCCAGGAGGTTCCATTCCACTTGGCAACAGGACTAATTGTAAAGAAGTATTTTCTTTTATTAGTGTTTCCTTTACTTGCCTCTACATTGCAATGAGCTCTGGCTTCTGCAGCCAAGAAGAAGAAGTCTAATCCACCTTCCATATAAGAGTCTCTCAAGTACTCGAGGACCACAATCTTATACCCCAAAGCCTTCTCTTCTCCATGCTAAACCTCCCCAGGTCCTTCAAATGGATCCTCACATAATGTGGTCTCCAGTCCTCTCACCATCCTGGTTGGCCTCTTCTGGGTGTTGCTCAAAGAAGCCTTGTTTGTAAATATGTGCCCAGTATAAATGGCAGTACGTGAACAGAATGGAATAAATGCCATACAATAAGGAAGAGCCAATATGACGAATCTGGAAATCCTGGAAAGACTTGTATGGAGCCGTGCTAAACAAAGGGTGAAGAATGAGAGCAGCAATGTAGGTAATAAGCGAAGGGAAATAAAAGAAAGAGGCATTGATAAGCTACCTGCCAGGCACTCTGCTAAGTGCTTTGAAAATAGTGTCTCATTTGATCCTCACAACAACGTTAGAGGGTAGGTGCTGTTCTTTACAGTTGAAGAAATTGAGGCAACCTTGCCCAGGGATACAGAGATAGAAAGTGTCTGAGGTCAACTTTGAACTCAGGTTTTCCTTACTTTAAGTCCACCTACCCACTATCCACTGTCCACCCAGATGGCTTTAAAAAGGTAAACAAAGCCAGTCATGGAGGCATGGCAAAACTTTGGTCAGTTACACTGGTTAATGTTGGCACCACATGGTCAAAGTGAATGGACACCTTCCTCCTTTCTGTTAACAATAGATAATGCTTTTCACTTTCTAAGAGAGATTTTAAATATCTGTTGTGTAAGATACAGCCAGAAAAAGATGAATTCCTGAATCTTCTGTCTATTCACAGACTTGAATCTTCAAAGTTAAGATCAGAGTTAAGGAAGAAAAAAGAAGGAAGGGGGGTGGAGGATGCAGAGGAGGAGGAGGAGAAGGAGAAGGAGAAGAAGGAGGAGAAGAAAGAGGAGGAGGAAGAGAAGGAGAAGGATGAGAAGAAGAAGAAGAAGAAGAAGAAGAAGAAGAAGAAGAAGAAGAAGAAGAAGAAGAAGAAGAAGAAGAAGAAGAAGAAGAAGAAGAAGAAGAAAGAGGAGGAGGAGGACAAGGAGAATGAGGAGAATAATGATGAAGAGGAGAAAGAAACTAGGATATGATATAATTTTTTAAAATATTTAATCATCAATTATTTAAACAAGCTATTGAAAATCAGAAATTGTAAGTGAACAGAAATTACATTGACACTAACTACAATAATTTCATCCAGAAATGATCAATATAAATTGACAGAGTGATACCCAAAAAGTGTACAAAGCACCTAAGAGTGAAAAATACCTGAATTATTTGCCAAATATGAAGATATGGCTACCACAGACAAAATCATGTTAGAATAGAAAGCTGTCTATAAAGCTTGTGAAGAATGATAACGGATAGTGATGAACAGAATCATCTCATAAAGCAAAGAGAATTGGTGGAGAAAAAAATAATTTTTAAAGGCTTGACAAAATATCTAAAATTATCCCAAGGGCACTCAAGGATAAAAATGTAAAGATGAAAAAGATTTATAAAAGCTATTTCAAAAAACTTTTCTCTAACAAGGATATTGGGAACTAGGTGGCAGAGTAGATTAAATAACAGACCTGGAGTCAGAAAGACCTGAGCTCAAATCTGAACTCAATCACTTTACTAGCTGTGTGAGCCTGTATATCATTAAGTCAGAATTCATGATTTCAAAGAAAATCATGAATATGTCTGAATGGTCCAAAATCGCAGGATATAAGGAATTCTCTAAGTAGAAGGCAGAGGAGTTAAAGCATTCATTGAAGCTCCAAAATAGCAGACCCATGGACCAGTGTCCCCAATTCGATGTCCTGGCAAGAACCTTCCAAAACCAATATGCCCATCTCACAATACTGACCAGGAGGTTACAGAAAAATATTATAGCAGCAAGCCAAGCCATACTGCTGCTTCCCCCCAATGCTAGGGCCCTGCAGTAAGAAGATTACCCACTGGCCTCAAGCCCTTGCTCAGCACTCTCCAGTCTGCATGAGGGTCAGTACTGCTTTTAGTAGCACCTGCCGCTGCTGCCACACTGCTTCTCCTTCTCCTCCCTCCACTCTGTCTCAGTCTCTAAGCTGTGTTCTATAATTGCCAGACGTCATCCTGTCAACTAGAACATCATCAGAGAGACCAGAACTCAGGTGCCTACCATTGGCTCTGGTCTTAGCCACTCCCCCTAGGACCCTGAGAGCCCCTGCTGAAGCCTATTCAAATGGGCAGGAAAAATCTTCTCATTTACTGATTGCCTTTACAGCCTGGACAACTCATTCAAGTGCTATCTGCCTCAGTTTCCTCATCTGTAAAAATGGGAATAATGATAGCACCTACCGGCTAGGAGGTTGTGAGGATAAAATGAGACATTTGTAAAGCACTTTGCAAACCTTGAAGTGCTATGTGAAGCCTCAAAGAAAAATGTAATTTGGTCTAGGCCCAAAAAGAATTCATGGAAGATCTTTAAAAGGATTTTAAAAAGCAAATTAGAGAAGTAGAAGAAAAATCTGGAAAAGAAATTGGAGTAATACAAAAGAATAATGAAAAAAGAGCTAATTGCATGGGAAAAGATATACAAAAATTTGTCGAGGAAAATAAATCTCTAAAAAATAGAATTGGCCAAAGGGAAAAGGAAGTACAAAAATTCACTGAAGAAAATAATTCTTTAATAAATAGAATTGAATAAGTAGAAATTAATGACTTTATGAGATATCAAGATACAATAAAACAAAATTAAAAAGTAAAAAAAAATAAAAAGAGGAAAATGTTAAATGTCTCATTGGAAAATAACTGACCTAGAAAATATATCCAGGAGAGATAATATAAGAATTATTGGACTACATGAAAGCCATGATTAAAAAAAATCCTGGACAACATCTTTCAAGAAATTATCAAAGAAAACTGCAATGATATATTAGAACCAGAGGGCAAAATAGAAATTGAAAGAATCCACTGATCACTGCTTGAAAGAAATCCCAAAATGAAAACTTCCAGGAACATCACAGCTAAATTCCAGAGCTCCCAGATTAAGATGAAAGTATTGCAAGCAGCCAAAAAGAAACAGTTCAAATATCATGGAGCTACAGTCAGCATAACCCAGATTTGGCAGCTTCCACATTAAAGAACTGGAAGGCTTGTCATATGATATACTAGAAGGCAAAGGAGTTAGGATTACAACCAAGAAACACTTACCCAGCAAAATTGAATATAATCCTTAAGGGTAAAAAATTTAGCAAAATAAAGGACTCTCAAGCATTTCTAATTAAAAGACCAGAGCTGAATAAAAAATTTGACTTCCAAATATGAGACTCAAAGGAAACATAAAAAAGTTAATAAAAAGAAACAAGAAAGACAAAATATAAGAAATTCAATAAGGTTAAACTATTTACATTTCTATTTGTCAAGATAATATTTGTAACTCTTAGCAGCTTTATTACTATAAGAGCAATTAGAAGGAGTATACGTAGACAGACAGTGTGGATATAAGGTGATTTTGACGGGATGATTCCATAGATGGATAGATAGATAGATAGATAAAGGGGTGAGAAAAAATTGCACTGGAAGAAGTGGGTGGAAAATTGAATGGAGTAAATTATCCCACATGTTAGAGACAAGAAAGAACTATTATAATGGAGGGGAAGTTGGGAGGGGGCGGGTAGCAGGCAAAGCTTAAACATTACTCTCATCAAAATTGGCTCAAAGAGGGAATAACTGTTGGTAAACAAAACGGGCTCTTAGCACTCAGTTCAACCAAGTGCCCTTGAAGAGTTTGGCATTTGTTTCCTTGATTAGATTGAGAGTCCTTGGTGACCTCCTTGCCTCAGGGGAGGGCCTAGTTTACACATGAGTTTGAGTGACATGTTTGGGACATCAGAGGCTTTTAGACCACGTGGGTTTAAGTTGCCTCTTTGTGATGATTTTAGGTCATGTGGGTGAGTCACAGGTGTGACTCACCCTTGACCCTGAAAAAGATATAAAGCCAGGGGTTGGCTTTCTATTTTTCGGAGCTCTTACCCACAGCAGTGGTGGCATGTGTGACTCTGGGCCAGCTCTTGTTATGAGCTCCCAGGCTGAACCTAGATGTTGGTAACTATGAATTGTATTTGGTCTGTCGATGTTTGTAATTTGCTTGTATTTGCTCCTTAGCTCAGGGTGCTGGTTTTTCCCTGAACTAGGTGAATGGTATTTGTATGCTGAATTAGAGTAAACTTGTTAACCCCTTAATGTTGCTTTCCTTAGTGGAGCAGATCAAAAGAACCTGGGCTTTTGCAGCGTGCTGGTAGCATGCTTGTTGTTGGGCTTGTGTTGGTCTTTCACCCCCACAACAGCTGCTAGCCAGATTGTTGAAACAATAACATACGCACTCAGTTAGATATAGAAACCTATCTTACCCTATAAAGAAGTAAAAAGGGATAGAGATAATAGAAGGGAGAAGGGAGACTGATAAAGGGGGGGGATATTGGGGAAGACAGTGATCAGAAATAAAATATCTGTGAGGAGGGAAAGAGTGGGAGATAAGAGAGAGGAGGAGATAAATAAGTGAAAATAGCATGGAAGAAAAATACATAGCTATCATAACTGTAAATGTGAATAGGATGAACTCATCCACAAAATGGAAGCAGATAGCAGAATGGATTAAAAACCAGAATCCTACAATATGTTGCTTACAAGAAACACATCTGAAGCAGAGAGATACACACAGGTAAAGGTAAGCGGCTGGAGCAGAATCTATTATACTTCAGCCGAAGCAAAGAAAGCAGGGGTAGTAATCATGATCTCAGACAAAGCAAAAGAAAAAAATAGATCTAATTAAAAGAGATAAGGAAGGAAACTATATATTGATGAAAGGTACCATAGACAATGAAGTCATTTCAGTACTAAATATATACATACCAAATGGTATAACATATAAATTTTTGAAGAAGATGAATGAGTTACAGGAGGAAATAAATAATAAAACTATACAAGTGGGGGACCTCAACTTTCCCCCTCTCAGAACTAGATAATCTAACAAAAATAAACAAGAAAAAGTTAAGAAGATGAATAAAACTCTGGAAAAGTTAGATATGATGGATCTCTGGAGAAAATTGAATGGCAATAAAAAGAAATATACCTTTTTTTCTCATCAGTACAAGACGCCTATATAAAAATTGACCATGTATTAGGACATAAATGCAGAAAAGCAGAAAGTGTAAATGCATTCTTTTCAGATCATAATGCAATAAAAACTACATTTAATAATGGACATTGGAAATAGAGATTAAAATTAATTGGAAATTAAATAATTTAATTCTAAAAAACAAGTGAATCAAAGAACAAATCATAGAAACAATTGATGATTTCATTAAAGAAAATGACATCAATGAGAAAACATACCTAAATTTATGGTATGCAGCCAAAATGGTACTTAGGGGAAAATGCATATCTCTAATTGCATACATCAATAAAATATAGAAAAAAACAGATCAATGAATTGGGCATGCAACTTAAAGAAGAACTAGAAAAAGAACGAGTTGAAAATCCCCAATTAAACATCAAATTGGAAATCCTGATAATCAAAAGAGAGATTAATAAAATAGAAAGTAAGAAAACCATTGAACTAATAAATAAAATGAGAAGCTGGTTTTATGAAAAAGCCAATAAAATAGATAAACCATTGGTTAACTTGATTTTAAAGAGGAAAGAAGAAAACTCAATTACTATTATCAAAAATGAAAGGGCCACCACCAACGAAGGGGAAATTAAGACAATTATTAGGAGCTATTTTGTCCAATTATATGCCAATAAATTTGACGATCTAAATTAAATAGATGAATATCTATAAAAATATAAGTTACCCAGATTAAAAGGAGAAATAAAATACATAAATAACCCAATCTTAGAAAAATAAATTGAACAACCCATCAATGATCTCCTTAAGAAAAAATCCCCAGGACCAGATGGATTCACAACTGAATTCTACCAAACATTTAAAGAACAATTATTCTCAATACTATATAAACTGTTTGGAAAAATAGGTGAAGAAGGAGTACTACCAGATTCCTTTTAAGACACAAATATGGTACTGATTCCCAAAGTAGGAAGGATGACAATAGAGAAAGAAAATTATAGACCAATTTCTCTAATGAATATTGATAAAAAAATTTAAATAAAATACTAGCAAAGAGATTACAGCAATATATCACATGGATCATACACTATGAGCAGGTGAGATTTATGTCAGGAAGGCAGAGCTAGTCCAATATTAGGAAAACTATCAGTATGATTGACTATATCAATAACAAAAACAACAAAAATCATATGATTTTCTCAATCGATGCAGAAAAAGCCTTTGACAAAATATAGCACTAGTTCCTATTAAAAACACAAGAGAACATAGGAATAAATGGAGCTTACCTTAAAATGATAAGTAATATTTATCTAAAACCACCAAGGAAGCATTATCTGTAATGGGGATGAGGTAGAAGTCTTCCCAATCCAATTAGGAGTGAAATAAGGATGCCTATTATCAAATCTATTATTTAAAATTGTACTAGAAATGTTAGCTACAGCAACAAGAGAAGAAAAAGAAATTAAAGGACTTAAAATAGGCAATGAGGAAGCAAAATTATCATTCTTTGCAGATGATATGATGTTATGCTAAGAAAATCCTAGAGAATCAACTAAAAACTACTTTAAATTATTAACAACTTTAACAAAGTTGCAGAATACAAAATAAAGCCACATAAATCATCAGCATTTCTATATTACCAACCAAGTCCAATAGCAAGAGGTAGAAAGAGAATTCCATTTAAAATAACTATAGACAATATAAAATACTTGGGAGTCTACTTGCCAAGACAGATCTGGGAACTATATGAGCACAACTATCACTTTTCACACAAATCAAGTAAGAAATAAACAATTGGGAAAATATTAACTGCTCATAGATAGGCTGAGCCACTATAATAAAATTCTATCTAATCTATTTATTCAGTGTGCTACCAAACTATCAAAAATTTATAGAGACAGAAAAGAACTAGAAAAAATAATGACAAAATTTATCTAGAATACGAAAAACTTAAGGATATCAAGGGAACCACAAAAGAAAGTGGTCTAGCCATACCAGATCTCAAACTGTATTATAAAGTGGTAATTATTAAAACAATCTGGCACTGGCTAAGAAATGGAGTGGTGGATCAATGGAACAGATTAGATACAAATTACATTATAGTAAATAACCATAGAAATCTAGTATATGATAAACTCAAAGATCCAAGCTTTTGGAACAAAAAAATCATTATTCGAAAAAAACTGCTTGAAAAACTGGAAAACAATATGGCAGAAACTAGGTATAGACCAGTATCTCATACTGTATACCAAGATAAGGTCATGAGTACATGATTTATACATAAAGGACAATACCATAAACAAATTAAGAGAACATGAAGTAGTTTATCTGTCAGATTTGTGGATAATGGAAGAATTTAGGACCAAAGGAGAAATAGGGAGCATTACAAAATGTAAAACAGATAATTTTGATTATATAAAATTAAAAAGTTTTTGCATAAACAAAACCAATGTAACCAAAATTATAAGGAAAACAGAAAACTGGGGAAAATTTTTTGCAACAAATATCTTTGATAAAGGTCTCATTTCCCAAATATATAGAGAACTGGGTCAAATTTACAAAAAATACAAGTCATTCCTCAATTGATAACTGGTCAAAGGATATTAACAGGCAGTTTTCAGACAAAAAAAAATCAAAGCTATGGTCATATGAAAAAATGCCCTAAATCACTATCAATCAGAGAAATGCAAATTAAAACAACTCTGAGGTACCACCTCACACCTATCAGATTGGCTAATATCACACACACAAAAAAGTTAGATAGTGGAGGAGATGGGGAAAAACTGGGGCACTAAGGCACTGTTGGTGGAGTTGTAAACCGATCCAACCATTCTGGAGAGCATTTTGGAACTATGCCCAAAGAGTTATAAAACTGTGCATACCCTTTGATCCAGCAATACCATTGCTTAGTCTATCTCCCATGGACATCCAAAAAGAGAGAAAAGGACCTATTTGCACAAAAATATTTATAGTAGTTCTTTTTTGGTGGCTAAGAATTGGAAATCAAAGGGATGCCCATCAATTGGGGAATGGCTAACCAAGCTATGGTATATGATTGTAATAGAATATTGTCATGCTTTAAGAAATTACAAGCAGGATGATTTCAGAAAAACCTGGAAAGACTTACATGAACTGATGCATAGTGAAGTGAACAGTACCAGAACATTGTACATAGTAATAGCAATATTGTTCAATGAAGACCTGTGAATGACTTAGCTATTCTCAACAATACAATGATACAAGACAATCCCAAAGGACTAATTGTGAAGCTTACTATCCACCTCCAGAGAAATTTTGGATATTGATTGAATACAGACTGCAGCATGCTATTTTTCACTTTTTTTTTCATTTTTTTCTTTCATTTGAATCTTCTTATACAAAATGACTAATATATATATATCATATAATTGTATAATATATGTATAATTATATGTATGTAATATGTAGAATTATATGTAATATGTATAATTATATATGTATATATAATATAATATATGTATAACCTATATCAGATTGCTTACCATCTCAGGGAAGGAGGAGAGGAAAGAGGGAGAAAGGAATAGAATTTGAAACTCAAAAATTTAGCTAAAAATTTTGAAAGAAAAGATTGAACCTAATAGGTGGGATATTGTTTTGATGATGGACCAAAGATTATAAATATATGATAGGCCTTTATTCTCTTCCAGTGGCTGAAAAGTAATCATGTCTGATATAGCTTTAGTCAGGTAACCCTAAAACATAACAGACAACCTAGGGTCCCTCCTAACTTTAAGGTATGATCCCATGACCTTCAACATCTCTCTGCTGTCCATGGGATGAAGTACAAACCCTTTAGCCTTCAATCTGGGGGCCTTGTACAGACTGACCCCAATCTACCTGATCTTCCTTTTCAGTCTTATTTCCTATTACTCCCATCATCCACTCCATGTTCTCTAAACAAATAGAATCTACTTACCTGTCTCCTGACCTAGACATGTCATCTCTGCCTCGGTGGCCAAACCTAGAAGTTACTTCCTCTCATCTCAGCCCTTTGGAATTCTTCCCTTCCTTCAAGATGGAGCTTGGGGATTCTCTCCTCCAAGCAGCCTTCTAGAACCTTAAAATAAAGGTAAATATTCTCTTTTTGGATTTTCCTAGAGCACTCACCTGGATTTCTCCTTTGCTCCCCAGAATTACCTGTTTGTATATGCTGTATCCTGCCCAGTAAAGTGTAAGCACCATTAGGGCATAGATTAAATTATTTTTAAAAATTTTTAATCTTTGGATCTGAAACACAGAGCACAGTGCCTTCCACATAGCAGGCACTAAGCCATCTCAGGGAAGGAAGAGGGGTTGACTCGAATTTTAAATTACATAAATTGCTTACTGAAACATGTTCTTCCGTCAGGAAGGGGTGTCACTGACCAAGGCTGCACATGACTAATCAGCATCACTTTCTTTTAATACATAACATGACGTGGAAATACATGGAAGAGAACCACAGAACCTCAGAGTTAGAAGGGATCTCTAAGAGAGACCAACTAAACCAGAGGTAGGGAACCTGTGGCCTTAAGGCTATATGTGGCCTTCTAGGTCCTTGGGTGCAACCTTTTGACTGAGCCAAGTTTTACAGAACAAATCCTTTTATTAAGGGGATTTGTTCTGCGAAGTTTGGATTCAGTCAAAGGGCTGCACTTGAGGACCTAGATGCTGCAGGTTCCCCACCCCCCACCCCCCATCCCTAAGCCAACCCACGCTTGAACCAAAGTCCACCTGAATGCAATGAAATCCTGGAGAACTGGCAATAATCCAAGCTAATGCTTGGGCCCCAGTGGAGGTTATTGCCTTGAATGTCAAACTATGCCCTGTGACTCATTACATACACATAACTGTGGACAGACAGAATGGAATGGTGGCTACGATGGAGCTGGGAAGACCTGGGTTCAAATCTTACCTCAGATCCTCACTAGCCATCTGATCAAGGCCAACCTAATTAACTATTCCTGATCTCAATTTCATCATCTCTCAAATGGGAAGAATAATAGCCCCTATCTCACAGGCTGTAGTGAGGATCAGCTGAGCTGATGTATGTAAAATGCATTGCAAACCTTCATCATCAGATAAATGCCGGCTCTCCTTTTTTTTCCAGACTTCGCAGCTTTGACTCCTTTTTTATCAGACTCCCTGCATTTCCTTTCACTCTTTTTTCCTCTGTCTCTCTCAACTATGTTTCAGACCAGCTTTTGACACCCATAGGTGACTCTCCATGTCAAAAAGGACACCGGCTCTGGGCTAGAAAATGCAAATGACCATCGGTAGATGGTGGCCCCATCAGCAGTCCTGCCTTCTCCATGTCAGACACAGTGCAGTATTTTCTCTGGAGGAGGGCAGCCCCTGTCTCCGTTTGCTCAGCCCAAACGCCATGTGGCTGAAATACTCACACACATGCAACTGATTAGCGTTAAACACCCTTCATGCCGCATTCATCTTTCCAAACTTCAATTGTAGCCAGCTCCAACAACCAAGGAGATTACCAGGGCAAACAAAATTGTTTTCCTTAAGTGTAGGCTGGTTGACCACCGCAGTGCAGTTGGTTTATTTATTTATTTTTAAAGAAGCATTAACTCAAAAGGGACAGGAAATTGTGTTTGTTCTTAGATGATCCTGTCATCTCTTTTGCTTCTGGGGCTCTTACTTCAGACAGTATGGCTCTCTGCAACACAGATCAATTTGAGGAAAGAAATATAGTATGTTCATCTTTTACACAAGAAAAGGAGAAATTGGAAAGTGAATTCAGAGGGAAGTGAGCAGTATGGATTTTAACAGAGATACTTGCAGAGAGTTTGGGGAAGGAAGTCGTGTCTTTTTTCATTTTTTGTAACAAGAAGCCAGCTCTCAGGAAAGCAGTCCTACAAACCTACTCTATGGAGCTCAAGAACAGTGAGCCAATGTTTGCCTTTTGTTGTATGTCCGGTGCTGGCACGCAGAAGGTGCTTAATAAATGCTTGCTCACCGACCAACCAACTAAACACAACCAATACATTTATCTACAAAATAACTAAAGACTAAAACTTTACGAGCCTTAAAGCGCTATATAGATGCTGGCTATTATTATTATTAAGACCATGGGCAAATCCTTTTATCAACATTTTCATCATTTGTTTGAAATGAAAATAAAATCCCAGAGGAAGAAAAAATAAAGTAAGTTATTCAGGAAAATATACCTATAATTGCAGCTATTACTGAAAACCACACCAATTTGGAAGATTTATAGGGATTCAAATCTATGAACCAGACTATTAGGTTTATGTTTGATTTATTTTTCTTTAGAAAACAGAATTCAACGATAGTTTTTCTACTTAGTTATGGCAACTCATTTAATATGTTTCTGAAATATTATCCCTTGCAACCCATCATTTATTCAGTGAACATTTATTAAACGCCAAATACATACAAGGTACTTCTCTAAGTGCTGGGGACACAAAGACAGATATGCATCAGGTCTTGCTCTCTAGGGGCTTCTATTCTATTAGAGAAACAACACTTACACAGGCAATTCAATGTAAAATACATAGAAAGTAAATACACAAAATACTAAATAATTTCAGAGGATGAAAAGGAGCCGTAGTTAAGTGTTATGGACTACCTATTTAGAATTGTAGGCTTGGAGATGAAGCATTGTAAATCTAGTTTTCTAGTTCATCACAGACTAGATCTAGATTCCGACTGACCTGATCTGTGTTTCAGTCCATTTTCCTGTCACTAATAACCTTAGAGCAGGAGAGGGGACAGAGTTCTGCCTATAAACACTGCTCCAGTGGCATGATGCTGGCTCTGTGGACCTGGGTTCAAATTCCAGCTCTACCACTGCCTCAAGGACTTTGGGAAAGTAACTTTACTTTTCAAGGACTTAGTTTTCTCATCTGCACTTTTTTTGAAATGACATGTCAGACATCCTTTAAGGTCACTTCCAAGTCTATATCTATGATGTCATGATTTCTACAACTGTTACTTCTGATATTTAAGAAGAAGAAACATAAGAACAAATCTTAAATTTTGTCACTGGAAGAGAGTTTAACAACCATGTACTCCAAACCCCTTATTTTACAAAGTTGAATCCTAAAGAAATGACTTGCTTAGGGTCATTTCTCTTGTTACAGACAGAGCTGGGCCAAGAACCAAGGGATCATTGCTTCTGTTCTTAATTTTGAATCACTGCACTGAAATTACATCAGTATCACATTGAAAAATCAGCCTTCCCTCTCAGATCTAGCGATGACAATATCTCTCTCTAGGATGCATCTTTAACTCAGTCTGATTAAGCCAGTAAGCTGAGTTTCTTTGGCTTTTAAGGCTTTCATTACTTGGTCCCATCTTACTTTTCCAAACTTTTTACACTTCACTATCCTTCATATACACACAGAAAGGGAGACCGTGTTAAGGTCTTTTCTTTCCATTCATTCTTCCCTCCTTCCAATTACACATACTGACATGAAAAATCAGAATTTTTCTCTTATTGAAAGCCAATGAATAAGACTTTCAAATCCAGATAATATTGAAATGTAAGTTTAGGTGTATTGATGTCATATTTTCCTGTGTATGTTTTTTAAAGAGTTTCAGAAATTCAGTGAATTTTAGCATCTAGTAATTCTGAAATGGCAGGCGCTTGACGCTGAATGATTTTAAATTGAAATATTCATTGAGCCTGAGTCAACTATCCCAAGGGGACAATTTCAGGACTTTTATTTTTTAGCTGTACTGATAGTTATATTTTGTTTTACCCAAAGCAGTAAGTTGGTGTTGTAGCACCACCTTCTCTCACTCCCCTGACACACAGATGCATGAGGAAAAGTTTAAATACTCCATGCTCTGCATCACCACTTTCAGACTCTTCTTCTCTAAGAAGGAAATAGATTATGCAAGGTAGAGATCTCCAAAGTAAGGGTCTCCTAGAAAAAATGTGATGAGCTCCCCCAAGGGTTGTGTGATCAACCTATTGGAAGATGGGAAGATGCATCACATCCCAGCCTCCCCACAGCAGCCAATCATGGAGGTTACCTCCAATATAACCACGCCTTGCTTTCACCCATTACAGCCCAGCACTCCCCCACCGCACTACCTCTCACTGCTGTGTAAGCTTTTCACTTTCCCATTTCTGAACTCAAAATCAGCCCCTAACAGACCTGGGTACCCTACTCTCCTTGGCTACAGTTGTGCAAGAGCCAGTGCCCCATACACCAGCATGCTTCTCTCAAAATGAAACGTACTGATGTTAGTATATGATTCAATAAGCGTGGAGACCACTGATCTGACATGTGAACACCATAGTTGTGGCAGGATGGAATTGGGAATCCGGGGTTTGGGGTTAGAGAAGAAATTTGAGAGTCGGGGACAGAACTTCTTGGGGAGGAAGAAGAGCAGCCTGCAGGGTGAGAATCTGGATTGAATGCAGTGGACTTTTAAGGAGAAGTTGAACTGTGCCCTCCCTGATATTGGTGCCTGGGGGAAAAGCCCCCATCACCTCTGCTTTTACCTTCCAATTACAGTAAAAAAAAATCTGATTTGGACATTGCAAAATAAACAAACAAATAAACAAATGAAAAGCCAGATATTTCTTCATGTGATTTAAGGAAACCAATAGAAACTACTTTTCCTTTCTGAATATCTGTTTATAAGAAAAGCAGCAAAGTCTGATTCCACAACAGCCAGACCTTTAACTTTTTCATAAATGCTTGATTTAGGTGAGAGGGAGAAAAGCCACTCAGAACGAAATCTCATATTACAGGACTAATGGCAGATGTGGGTGGCATTCTATAGAGCTAGTTTTTCCGAATTACTGACATCCTAAAGGCTTTGACAGAATAAAGACCTTAGTAAGATATGAACCACTGGCATTTGTAACCTCCTTCTGGTCTCACAAGGGTAGCTAAGAGTGTGAATTAGTGGAAGGCTTTGGGAAACATCCTCTTTGGTCTTTGTCTCTTGAGGAAAATTAAACAGTGACCATACCTCACCCTCATCCCCATGCTGTGGGAGTTTGGCCAGTACTCAGCATCTTAATTTTCAGCTACAAAAGGGAGGTCATACCTTTATAGATTAAGAGCTAGAAGGGACCTTAGAGAACATGAAGGTCAAATCCACCATTTTACAGATGAGGAAACTGAGGTACGGGGGAGCTTATAAATCGCCCAGGGTTACACAGCTGGTATGGATCTGAAGTAGGATTTATGCTCATATTGTCATGATTACAAGCTCAACATCTTATTCATTACACCATTCTCCAACAAAGAAAAGATAACCCTGATTTTGTAATTGAGCATCAATAACCTATTACCAGCACCTAGCATGTTACCTGGCACATAGAAGACACTTGATAAAAGCTTTGATCAATTGGTTGGTCACTATTGACACTGCCTTCTATCTGGATTGAGCAAATTTGGTTTGTCCCTCTCTGAGGCACTTACCATGTATTACTTTGTATTGCAGTTTTGTGTGTGTGTGTGTGTGTGTGTGTGTGTGTGTGTGTGTGTACACATTCTACTGGACTTTAACCTACATGAGGACAGAAGGGGAGAATTATCTCAACTTTGAATCTGTCCCGTGAAGCTCTATGGCTCACTCAGTTCTCCTAATACAGCACAGTTAATTCAACTTACTTACATTGTCAATCATTTGGAAGTTCATTTTAGCTGCCAGATTGCTTGGCATTTGAAGCCAGGTGTTTATTTATGTTCTTAAATCACACCTGGCAGAAATGGCTTCTATAATATTTGACAGGTTTGGGTAAGTTTAAGTGTTTTGCTTGATTTTTTTTATAATTGGATTAAGCACATGTGGGGAGGGGAAAAAAGGGTGGATTTCTTTAAATTCTGAATTAAACTTTCCAGTACAATTAGCATGTGTTATGTAAATAGTAAAGCCATGGACAGAACAGTGATTGGATCTGTGATTTCATTTGTAGCACATGGCCTGTGTTACATTGGCAGGAAAATATGATGTGAACACATCTAAACTTAAATATAGATTTATTTAAATTTGAAGGTTTTATTTATTGGCTTTCAAGACTTTCCCAATCCCCAAGTCATACTAGGAGGCTGGGTCCCCCAAGGTTGACTGCTACTTCTCCACCATCTGAGGGTACTACAGGTAGTATTTACGGGTTGGATTTTGGGGGAGGGGGAACTGTCTCAATGGCTCAAGAGCCCCCACTGGTGTGTTCCCCCTCCTCTCATGATTGTCAATAGCTATCAGTCAGCTGCAATAAATTGACTTTTGGAAAGATTTACTGAGAAATAGAAATATTTGGAAATTTAACCTTTTGTGTATGTGTTCTAGACCCTTTCAGGCAGTCTGGTGCTGTCTATAGACCCCTGCCCCCAGAATAATGTTTTTAAATAACTGTAGGAAATGGTAATTTTCAGTTTGTACAGCCATTTCACATTTCAGTTGTGTCCAACTCTTCATGATCCCATTTGACGTTTTCTTGACAGAGATACTGGAGTGGTTTGCCATTTCCTTCTCCAGCTCATTTTAGAGATAAGGAAACTGAGGCAAACAGAATAAAGTGACTTGCCCAGGGTCACACAGCTACTAATTGCCTAAAGTCAGATTTGAACTCATGATGATGAGTCTTCCTGATTCCAAGCCCAGTGCTCTGTGCACTATAGCACCACCTTGCTGCCTGAAAAATTTCAGTTAGAGGTTAGTGAAAATAAAGACGACATTTTTTTTCCCATCCAAGCTCATGGACCCCTTAAAATCTATTTACAGAATCCAATCCCCTCATTATTCAGATAAGAAAGTTGTGGCCCACGTTTAAATATCTTGCCCAAGGTCACACAGCTGATAAGTGTCAGAGGAAGAATTTGAATGCAGACCCTCTGACTCCAGAGCTTAAAGTATGATTTAATGCTAGCTGTTACCCCCTGTCCAGAGCATTAGGTTTGGTCCCACCCTAAGCTTAAGAACTGAGCACAAATGCCCATCATCAGAATAGAGGGTGTTCCTAAAGTCTCGACACATAGGCAAAAATGCATATTTTCAAGAAATGAAATGAATGAAATTTTCAGCAACATTTTATTTAATTGGAATATTAACAAATAACATCTTCAATATGATTTCCATCATTTGTGATGCAAAGGTTGGTGTACTTTGCAAGATTCACGTGAACTTGCAGTAACTCCACATGGCCCTCAATTTTAGCACATTCACTCTTTATGCGTTCAATCAAGTATGTTGCATCTGTGATTTTCATTGAGTACACCTTCAACTTTGGCATATCCCAGAAAAGAAGTCAAGGGGGCTAAGGTCTGTTAATATTCCAAATATTTCAAAATATGCATGTTTGCATATGTGTCCAGACTTTAGGGACACCCTGTATTAAATCCTGGTCCCAGTGAAGATCCAGTCAGTTCTGGTCACAGACGCTGAGCCAAGATCCTAACAGCTATATTGGAATAGATCACAACCCCTCAGTACCACATTTAATGGTCTTCCTCATTTGCTGTAGTAAAAAAAAAAATCATTACCTGGTGGCCAGACATTGACAATGAACTTCTCTGAACTTAACTGGTCTCTTCTTCTTGGACAACAAAGTCCTCTCCTTGAAGCCTTCTTAATCACTTGTGGCCCACCAGAGCATACTCTTCCACAGCATAGCCCCACACAGGAACCCTGAGCCTCTCCCCTGAAGTTTTGAGGTATTGGTGAAGACCGGGGAATAGGTCAGTCATAGCGCCCCCTCCAGGAACCCTAAGCCTCTCCACCAAGTTTTGAGGCATTGGTGAACTACTGGACTAGGGAATAGGTCAGTTGTAGCCCTCCACAGACAGACAAAATGGTCTCAGGCCATAAAATTGAATGTCTGGGTGTCATCCTGGGCTCCTTCAAGCCCTGTGGCTTTGCCAGCCCACTTCAGTGTAAGCTATGGTAATATGTTAGCTTGTTACATTAAAGCTACTCTGCTTTTAAAATTCATGCAGTCAACACAACTCTGTACTTAAGCTCAGCTCATACCCATAAGTCATCCAGCACTGTCTCTTCTCGGTGGTTATAATAAAGCCAACAGCTCCTGCTTGAAGCCACAGACTGAAGCCCAAGGGATTAGAAGCTCAGCTGCAAAGAAATGGAAAATGCAGCTGGAAAAATCTGCCTTTTCCAGCTGAATCCTCTATTTCTTCTTTGACCTGGATTCAGCTGCTAGACTTTCATTTTCTGAGGGATCTCTGATTTCATCCATAGGATTACTGCCTCCAGTGGTGCAGATAGCAACCAATCTGTGCCTGCCTATGACATGTGAGTCTCATGTATATACACGGCATCCATCAACCTTCTGGGAGCTTTCTTCCAGATCACTTGGCATTGCGTGAGTACCAATGGACTTTCCAGCCTGCCCATAAGTTAGTTTTCCATTCTCCCTACATGGCAGGTCCACCTTTTTTCTAGCCGTACATCTCTCCAATGACTTCATTTACACCACTTCCACCATGCGATCCCTTAAGGGTTATGTGTTAAAAACTGACTTAATCTCTCTGAGTGTCAGTTTCCTCATCTGCAAAGTGGAGATGAAAATAACAGTAGAGAGAAAGCTTTCCTTGCATCAGAAAGACCTAGGTCTGAGTCTGACCTCTGACACACACGGGCTGCGTTTCCTTGAGCACTTCACTTTACCTTTCAGTGTCCCAGGAAACTGTCCAAGATTAACAGTTTCAGAGAAGATGCTGATGTGCATTGGTAGGAGAAGTTTCCTCCCCGGGAGCTCCCAACACCAATGAAATCATAGGTGCCCATCCAAGGATCATACTTTCCTCATAAGGCTGTTATGAAGATCAGATGAGATCGTGTATGCAAAGCACTTTTCCAGCCTTATAGAGCTTTGCCAATTTGCATAATCATTATTACTATTCACACCTGCAACAGCTATTGCTCTCTGGGCAAACCTTGACTTTAATTCTTCAGGGATTTTGGTACACCATCACTCATGAGCTTACAGAACATCCTTAAAATTCTGCTGAAGTTTACTTAGCATGCAGAATCCAAATCCTGTCTACACCCCTGAGGAATAATCCAGTCAACACAACTGAAGCCACTTCGCCAAGGTGAGCCCAGTTCATCATCCCCATCAGGCGTGGCCACTCAGCTTCCATTTTATCAAGAGTTGGAGTCATGTTCAGTGGGCACAATTCACTGCATGGAAGCTCTTAAGTTAGGGAACAAAGGACAGTGGGAAAAATGACAGTGTAGGATATTGAGATAGAAGACCTAGGTGTCACCTTGAGCAAGTGACCCTCCCCTCAGAATCTTAGTTTCTTATCTGTAAAATGAAAGGATTGGACAAGACAATCTCTAAATTATTTTCAAACTCCAAATATATGATCCTGCTAGGAGTCACATATTCCTAGTAGGCTGGCCTGGACTGTAAGTACAGATGGACTGCTTCTAATAATTTAAGATCATGATTTAACTGTATATGCATATATGCATTCATATTTATGTGAATATGCATACCATGTATATATAAATATATTAAGGTATAATAGATATCATATATGTATGTGTATATATAATTTATATGTATGATGCATGTGTCTATGTATGTATGAAAGACAGCATACATCTATGCGAGATATGGAGGGCCCTCCTTGGAGTTAGGAAGCTCAGGATTCAATGCTAGCTGTGTGACCATGGCCAGGTTACCTCAGACAAATCTCTTAGTCTGTCATTCACAGACTGCTCATTGATCTTCATTTCCATTTTGAATGAGGCCTGTGGTTTCTTCCATTTTGAGAATTAATAATATGGAAATTCCATCTTTGTCCACTTCAACAACTCATCTGTAATTTGTAGTCTTAGTTGCTTGGGGACCCTGAGAAACTAAGTAAGAGCCTTGAGCTAGCATGTTTCTGAGGAAGGACGTGAACCCAAATCTTCCTGATTTTAGGACCAAATGTTCTCTCCTCTCTACTGCCTCTCTAGATGAGTCTATTATCATGACATATCACATCATGTTGGGTTATGTTGTATTATCGTATTATATATGCTACTGCTATGTCATATACCATTCTAGGCACATTGCAAAAAAACCCCAGATTATTTAAGAGACAGAATATTTAGAAGAAGGTCCTAATTGAGAGACAAACCAGCTTACGCTTTTAAATGCTATGGAGATAGATATGTGTGTGTGTGTGTGTGTGTGTGTGTGTGTGTGCCACACACACACACACACACACACACATACACACAAAATGCCCCCAAGAAGATAACCAGAAGAATCCCATGTAAAGCTAGTACAATCCATAAACATGCAATTGTCAGTACAGAAAAGTATAAACTGACCTCACCATCATTAACTACAGACCCTGAATCAGTGGTACTCTATCTAGAGTACGTTATTACTAAGCATGTGAAATAGTAATTAACCTATTTTGTCTACACTATTCAAAAGCTAAAGCAGGTTAAACCAACTCTCAGGTTTCAAAGAATGCCCCTTAGAGATCTGGTGTTGTTCACCATCTACATTCAGCTCTCCTACAGGTGGCGCTGTGGAGCTGAATTCATTCAGATTGACTCATGATTCTGCTCAGTCCACGAAAAATCTTTGGCAAAAACTGTAGTGAAAACAGTCAAGTCTGTTTCATGAGCCTGGACGTTTAGTCTCCGGGAAATCTGCACATGTATAAAGAATTGTGGGCTATTTTTTTAAAGTAATTGATGTCACTTTTATAGATGTTAACACAAAGGGCACTCATCCCTGCCTCTGACTTAGGACTTGAGGCTTCAGATGGCTTGTTTCTTTGTGGAATTTCTTGCATTAATAATATTCAGAGATTTGATTATATTGAAATTGTTTTAAAGAGGGCAAGAATTTTTCCCTACATGTCAGGTCAGGGCTCCTTTCCTTTACAGGGATTGGGGGGAAGAGGGGGAGGAATGGGTTATTTGCTTTGTTTAGGGAATAATAGTTACTGAATACTGAAGTATCCTCCATAGTTCTTGGTCCTCTTGTTTCCTATGGCTCCTAGTTCAATCAATCAATTAATCACTCAATCACCAAGCACTGGCTAAGCACCTGCCATGTGCCAGACCCTGTTATTAATTGTTAGGACTCTCCCCTCCCCCATACACCCCTAAATTACTTTGTACTGTATTGTCTTTATATATTTTACTTCAATGTGTACGTGTTACTTCCTATAGAATCCAAGTTTCTTGAGGACAGGAATTGTTTTGTTTAACCCCTTGCCCCTAGTGTCTAAATGTCCACTAAATGCCCATTAAACTGGATTGGATCAATATATTTAGAATGAAGAATTACTGGGTTGCAGGTGACAGCTTCAACGATCTTAGCCGCGAAAACATTTCAATTCAATTCTCTGGCATTTTGGATGGACCCTCTCCCTGTGGTGACCTGGTAGGACATGGACAAGAGTGGTCTGGGCTGACTAGTATTGGCATTGGGGATGGAACATTTAGATAAATGGGATCCCAGAGCCCTCTGAGTATTTGAATGATGTATGCCACACCCTATGCTAGGGGCTGGGGATGAAGAACAGTTCAGGCCATTGAGGTGTTCAGCTTCTATTGCAACAGGTATAAAGAAGTGAGTCTAGCTTTTGGAAAATATACAGCCTGAGAGTCCTGTCGGGTAACAGAAGGAACCCAAAATCTGGAGCCAGAGGACCTGGGTGGGAATCCTAACTGCTCATTTCTGCCTATGTGACCTTAGACAAGTCATTATTACTCTCTAGGCTTCGATTTCCCAAATCTTCAAAAGATAACAATGACGATAGTAATTAGCATGTATGTACACTTTAAGATTGTCGAAACACTTATATTAACTCACTTGACCTGATGAGCAAGCGAGATAATATAAGTAAATGAGTAAATTAAGTAAAATAAGTAGAAGAAAGTAAAAAAAAAATAAATTGTATCTGATTTGAGTGTTAGATCCAATGCTTGTAAAGTGCTTAGGACAATGCCCCAAAGTGCTCTCTAAATGCTGATTTCCTTTCCCCTCTGCCACCACCAATTCGATCTTCACATAGCCCTGTGAGGTAGGTACTATTATTTGCCCCACTTTGGGGATAAGAAAAGTGAAGTCACATAGCTATGGAACAGCTGAGACTGGCCCCGGGCCCTGGTTCTTCCTGCCTCCAGGTCTAGCACCTTGTCCTCCTTACCTTACCAGGCTGGGTTCTTTTGTTTGGAGCGGGGAATGCGGGACGGGGTCTGGATCCATGATTTCATCAGGGTAGGATGTTTCTACTTTTGTGATAATACCTCCTCTGTAAGTTCCAGGATCATGAGGCTGATGAGGTGTGTCAAGTCCTTAATTTTACAAATGAAGAGACTAAAGGCTGGACATGTGTTAAGACCACACTGGAATTAAGACTATAGATTTAGAAGTGAAAGGGACTTTAATCTGACAATAAGCTTTTATTAATTACTTACTATGATTAAGGCACTGAGCTAATCACTGGAAATATAAAGAAAGGCAAAAACAACCCCTGCCCTCAAGAAGCTATATAGATATATATGCATATATACACGTATATTTGTATATATGTGTATCTGAAACACACATGCATGTATGTATGTATGCATACATGAATATGTATACATACATGTGTGTATAACATACCTACAAGAGGAGGGGG
Source organism: Trichosurus vulpecula (assembly GCF_011100635.1). Lineage (NCBI taxonomy): Eukaryota > Metazoa > Chordata > Mammalia > Diprotodontia > Phalangeridae > Trichosurus > Trichosurus vulpecula. The sequence continues at coordinate 230,518,303 of NC_050576.1, forward strand.
GACTGGGAAAGGACTCCTGCTTGAGACAGCATTCGAGCTGAGTCTTGAAGGAAACCAGGCAAGAAAGGAAAGCATTCCAGCATGGAGGATAGTCAATGGAAAGGCACAGCCATGGCACATGGACACCGTTGCTGATGTCCAACGAGGTTAAGTGATTTTCCCCATGGTCACACTTGGTTCTTCCTGCCTCCAGGTCCAGCACCTGGGTCCTCATACTCCAAATCTAGTACATTTCCCATTAGACCATTCAAAGACAGATTTGAACCCAGGACCCGACTCCAGATATGGGGCTCTTTCTTCTGTACTTCACTGTATCTTAAATGTCGTCCAAGACAAAGGTTGTGATTTGCCCATGATCACAGAGTCAGTCAGAGTCAGAACTTGAACCTGGGTCTTCCTGACTCCAGGGTGAGTCCTCCATGCACTAACACTGTCCTTCCTCTGCTATGTATGGGCTTTTAAAGCCACACTGTAACTATAAAAAATGCCAGCTATTGTCCTAAGGGTTTTGCCCTTTTTGTGCTGGCATGGTTACCAGGATACTCATCAAATCCTCAGGCAAAAAGGTCTCCTTGCTATTAATGCTTTCATTCAATTTTCTTTCTGCACAGGCACTACAAGGACTTGTCTTCTTCCTGTGCCCAGCGAGGGAAACTGTCCTGAGAAGGGCTTCCAGGAGGCTGCTTAAGAAGCTCAGACCATAGATCACTAGCAGTCACTCACAGGTTCTGGAAAGGCAGCGAGGGGGGCGTGGGGGTACTGGGAATTGTGCTGCTGCCATCCTCACTAATCTCTCCAGTTCCATCATCTGAAGGCATTCGGCAAAGCTGGTACACATGAGCCCCTGCACTCATTGATGTGGGTCCATGCAAAATCCATGTTACAAAATGCCACAGAAAATCACTACATTAACAGTTTAGCTTCTAACCCACAGTAAAGGGAGGAGTTCTCTGAGCCTGTCTGATCCCACAAGTGGAAAATGTATCATCAAGCTAAAAGCCAAAGCCCAAACAGCTTGGCACATCCTGGGTAAACTGAAGGGAGTGTATCACTGGCTCTGCTATCTCCCCCATGTGGGTCCTCTCTCCAACAGTGCAATATGACAAACCACTCATGCTTTTACATCCCGTGGGACTTTCTTCATGTCCTTCCCTAAAACCTTCCTAGGGGATCCATCCAATGCACTAGGGGCTGTTTTCTAATTCTTTGAATAGTTTGTGGGATTCCAATCCACCAGCCAAGCTGTCCATCTGTGATTGCTCATTCTCACTACGTGACTGGACCACCTCCTGATCAGATCTTATGTATTGTACATAAAACAGAGCTCCTATAAAAACAGCCAAGCAATCTCCATTTAAAACAGCTGCTTCTTAGCCATTTGTGCTCTGTTTTCGCTAGTAGCCAAACAGAATGTCAGTTGTATTGAAAAAAAGAAAAAACTAAGCATTTAGTGAAATCTTAGGCTACCTCGGACAGTGGGAAAATTGGAAGTTAAAGTACATGGGTTCAAAGTCTGTCTCTGCTAATTATAATTGACATGACTTTGGGTAAATCATTCCATTTTTCCAATTCCTTCTCTGTTCAATAAATGGATTGACCAGTTAGCCTCATAGTTTCTTCTCTGTTGTTGGATATGTAGATTGTTTATAGTTTGGGGCAATTCCAGATAACTCTGCCACTAAAACTTTGGCTCTCAATAGTGTAAGGGTGGGATCGAAACCACCCCATTTTAGCTTTGATTCCATAACCAAAAAACACAAATCAAAGAGCTGAGTGTGAACAGAGCTCGCGCATCTTCTTGGATAAATCAAGGCAGTTGTATGAAAGACATCCTACCCTAAGTGATTTGTATAAAAGGAAGAAGCAACGGCAGAGCTGGGAGGAGAGAATCCAAGGATCAGGTTTGGAGAGATGGGAGCAAACACGGTATTCGAAGCATGCCTTTGAGGGGCAAAGGGAGGACTAAGCTGAGGGAGATCAAAAGGAATCACTGGCTCCATTGGATTGTAAGCTCCTTGAGGTTGGGGCAATCATTTGTCTCTTATCCCCAGCACTCAGCACAGTGCCTGACATGCGATGAATGATAAATGATTATTGACTGACTACTCTACAGGCATCCCAGAGGGCACAGCCCAAACTAAAGGATACACCAAGAAAATGTCAGATCTTGCCTCAGCTTCTCCTCCAAATGCCTACTCACAAACACTATAATATTTTGTATTACTACACAAATATTTCCAGTAAAGTTAATCTTAACAAAACCACAAAGAGGCCAGAGGTTAACTAGAGATACATATAAATATAAGGTTAGGTAGAGGGCCTGACCCCTGCCTAGGAGTGAGGAAACTTCCTTACTGGAGGCTTGGAATAATCATGACCAAACTCAGAACTGTAGATCTAAAATAATCTTCCTTACAGAGAGTTGGCCCTATGTGTCATGATACTGCCCTCTAGGCTTTTAAAAGAGCCAATTATTGGAACAACGTTAAAATAGAATCATAAATTTAGAACCAGAAGGAACTTTAGAGACCATCTGGTCCAACCCCCTTCGCTTTACAAATAAGGAATCTGATGCTCGGAGAAATTTATTGATTTGTGCAAAGTCATAGGAAGTCAAAAAGCCTGAATACAACCTGAGGACTTTTGACTCCAACACCAGAACTCTTCTTTGGGTTTTGGTTGCAATTTCAGCATGTGCTGCCAAGAATAGAGTTCCTGGCTCAAAGGATATGATTTTTTTGGGTCATTTTTATCGCCTGTTGCCACATTGCTCTCCAAAAAGAATCTCCAAGTGTGCAATTCCACCAGAGCTGAACAAGTATGCTGGGTTTTTCACAATCTCAGCAGCCCTGAATTTTGATGCTTTTAATTATATTTTGCAAAGTTAAACTCTCTGAACTCTGTGCCATCCCTTCCTCTCCTTCTTTCGCCTTTGGTTTCTTCTTAATTCTCTGAGGTCTGACTTCCCCCTCTTCTTTTAACTGAAACTCCCCTCTCCAGAGTTCCCAATGATCTCTGCATTGCCAAATTCACCGCCTTTTCTCCATCCTCATCTTTCTTGACCTCTCCGTGGTCCTTGACACTGTTTATCATCCTTTTCATCCTGATCCTCTCTCTCCTTTCTTCTCTCTCTCTGTGTCTCTGTTTTGATGACCCTGCTCTCTTCTAGGTTCTCCTATCCATCATCTTACTGCTCTTGCTCAGCCTCCTTGGCTGGATTTTTATCCAAGTTGCACCTGCTAACCCTGGATATAACCTGTCCTAACCTCTCTTCTCTTCTTCCTCTGCACTGTTTCCCTTGGTGATCTCATCATCTTCCGTGGGCTCAGTCATCAAATCTGTGCGTATGATTGTCAGATCTATTTCTCCAACCCCAGCCTCCCTCTCCTACCTCCAGGCTCACATCCCTATCTGCCTATTAGACATCTCAAACTGGGTGTCGAGACCTCTTAAACTCAACATCTTTTACTCAAATCCATTGTCTTTTCCCCCAAACACTACCCCCTTCTGTACTTACCTATTACTGTAGAGGACACCACCAGCCTCCCAGTCACCCAGGCTTACAGACTCACTCTATCTCACTCCCCTTGTCCAACCTGTTGCCAAGACCTATTGATTTTAGCTTCATAACTCTTGACTATGTCCCCTTCTCTCTCCTGACACTATCACCATGCTGGTGCAGGCCCCATACCTGAATCCTTCAATACCTGCTGGTTGGTCATTCTGCCTCAAGTCTCTTCCTACTGCATCTGATTTTCTGCTCTCACAATCTGATCAGTCTACAACCTTCTGCACCCCCAAATCAATAAATTCCAGTGGCTCCCTATGGCTGTAAGGATTAAACGGAAAATGTTATGTTTGTCCTTTAAAGTTTTTCAAACCCGACTCCTTCCTACTTTTCCAGACTGCAAAAGTCTGGAAAAAGTCTTCCTCTCTTCCAGGGACTGTGAGGTCCAGTGCTCCAATCTTCCTCACGTAAAACGCTCTCCCCAACCATGCCTCTAATTTTCCTTCTCCTCTTTGCCCCGTGACTTCCAGATTACTTCATGTCTCAGATAGGAGCACCTTAGTTCTAGTGCCTTCCTTCTGGGATTATCTGTTATTTATTACTTGCCTGTGGTCTTCCTCATTAGACTGTGATCTCCCTGAGGGCAGGCTCTATTGTAGCCTTTCTTTTATATCCCCAGTGCTTAACACAGCACCTAGCACATAGTAGGTGATTAATAAACATTGATTGGCTTGAATTTGACCATGCATCCATTATGGACCAGGAGTTAACTACCGTGACTTTTTAACATTTATAGCCCCTCGTTGTACATTTTTAATGTCATGTTTTCATCTGGGGTATCTGCAGTGCTCAGCTGCACTTTCACAAGTGTTTTTCCCTCTTTCTTTTTGAAGGCCGCCTGTCTCTCTGTGGAAAAGCATGCACAGACTCCCTTTCTAATTATGTAGCATGAACGTGGCATTAGAAGAAAACTGTCAACTAACGTGCCACAACATTGATGAGGCTGAGGACAGGGCCCACCAGAACCCAGGGCCTTGTCTCTGCTCTGAGTTTTCTATTGTGGGAGTCTTGACGTAGCTATCAGGGTGGTGGAGCAACATGGGAAACCTAAGAGTCTTGGAAAGAATGGACAGACCTGTCGGATAAGAGGAGCGTCTAGAGAGGATAGTGAGATGTAGACACACTCTAGGGGGCTTGGACCTTCCCACATCATTCAGGGCCCTTGATGGATAGAGATGGGGGAGGGGCAGGGGAGCAGGGTAAGACATTGGTGAAAGTCATAGCAAAAATTTGGTTTTGATTGTACCTCCCCGACCTGTGGTACTGACCCAACCTTCCCTGGCCACCACAGAGCTATAAGGAGCAGTTTTTGCAGCTGGGGCCAGTGGCCAGGCCAGCTAGGGGTAAGTTCACATGGAATGCCACCAGCTTGCAGAGGAAGCATACCTGAGTATGACCCAAGGTTTCTCAGGTGCAGAATAAGTCTGCCACTGAACGGAAAGACCCAGAACCCTGTGAATGCGTCCTTTTTGTCCAATCACCCTGCCCTGGTTACAACTCTACTCATCTCTCATAAACAGTAGAGCCAGAAACCACTTTGAGCTTTGCCTTATTGATTCTTATTATTGATCACTCCTGAAACCAGTTTTTATGAGGCCCCTCACTGAACTGCTGAGCCAATTAGTCTCCCCAAAGTCTTAGACAAACAAAAAGCTTAAGGGTGGTGGTTTCCATTAATTTAATTCTCAAGACACCCAAATATATGCTTTTAAATTATGCTTGTAGAAAACAATAAAAGAAAGGATGGTGATAAGATATAGAGAACTCTCAAAGCAGAATGGCCAGGATAGTAAAGAACCTTGAATTCAAATTATATGAAAGTCATAAAAGGAATTTAGTGTGTTTGTTTGGAGAAGGTAAGACTTGAAGGACACATAACCAGCTCCAGATATTTTAAGGGTGGCCTTATGGAAAATAATAACTTACGGTTAGGTGGCACAGTGGATAGAGCCCCCGGCCTGGAGTCAGGAAGACCCGAGTTCAAATTGTGCCTCAGACACTTACTTTCTGTGTGACGCTGGGCAAATCGCTTAACTTCTGTTTGCCTCAGTTTCCTCATCTGTAAAATGGGGATAATCATAGCACCTACCTCCCAGAGTTGTTGTAAAGTGCTTGCTCAGCTCCATAAATGTCAGTGATTATTATTCATTATTATTAGCAGGACTCTCAGCTGAGAAAGGAAGCTATGAGAGGCTTGAGGAGGAAAGAAAAGGTGAGTGGGATAGTGGGTGAGTTAGGAAGGCTGAAGCTTGGCGAGGCAGCCCTGGCGATAAGATAAGGGGGCAAAAGATTCGAGAGAAGAAGTCAGTATGGAGTGGAACTGATTCACCAAGGGGTCAAGGTGGGGAATGGAAGAGAGTATAGCCAGTGCGTGGGTGAGGGCCTGGGGGAAAAAAGAACTGAGTGTCGGAGGAATTAGAGGTCTCTGTAAGGACAAAGAACAGGGTTTGGGATTGCAAAGTCCAGGGAGAGGTGGGATAAGAGCAGATGGTGATTCATTAGAAAGCGAGCTTCTGAAGGGCAGGGATTGTCTTTTGCCCTTTTTTTTTGTATCCCCAGCACTTAGCACAGTGCCTAACACATTGTAAATGTCTGATAAATGTCAATGATGAATTAGTTGATTGATTGAGAGAAGGAGATTTCAGAGTCCATGAACATGGAAATGGTACATTTGTGGATGATGGTGGGTGATGGAGGCAGGGAGCATCCGTATGTATGCTGAAGTTTCGTGGTATGAAGGCAGGAGTTGAGGGAGGAGGGAAGTACTGCGAGCCAGGAGCCAATCTCATTAGGAAAAGAATGTTCCAGAGATTGGTAAGCAATTAGCAGAATTTTCATTGGTGATAGATTCAAATTGAGTGAAACTCTGAGTTAGTGACTGATGGTGGTACAGAGAAGCTTGGAAGTGGCAACAGAGAGTAAGGATTATTCCAAATTCCCGACCTCGATCAGTGAGTCAAGGGCAATGAGTGAAAGTGTAAACGGTGATAGAAAGGGTAGTCAGGGAGATTGTGCCATCAGTAGGGAGCCAAGTCTCTGTGGAAGCCAGAAGCAGAAAGGAGTGGAAAAGAAAAAGGTTTAAGATGAAAGTAAGTTTGTTATCTATGGAGCAAGAATCCCAAAGAACACAGGGAAAGATAGCTTGAGAGCAGGAAATTAGGGGGGTAGGTTGAGGGGGATGGAAATTAGGGAGCAGACAGTAGGGGATGGAAAAGAGGTTTGAATAATGACAGGGGGTTCAAAATCACTGGGATGGGGAGGGCATGACTGGGTGGGAGTTGGTTAATGAGTTCACATGGATTATTAATATCACTGGGGGTTTGGCCTCAGGGTAGAGTCCTCTCAGGGTGTTAGGCAGCTAACGTAAGGGGAGTGCCAGGGAGTTGATGGAACTGCGTTTCTCTTCTATCCCCATAGGCAGATGAGGCCAAGAGACAGCAAAGGGAACAAGATAGAATGGTGTCTTTCTGTCCACTATAGGCAGAAAGAGTCTCCTGCAGACAGGAAGATCCCAGCCCAGGAGACCATCAGAACTGTTCCCCTGGAAACAGAAAGGGGCCAGCTTAGGAGACCAGGCACGAGCCTCAACAAGTAACTCTGAAAGCAATAAAGGTAAGGATAATGCTTTCAGTGAGTCTACAGAAGTTTATATCCTAATAATTTAATTGCAAAATTCAGTCATTCATCTACCTGTGAAACATTCTACAGACCCTCAAATATAAAAATAATATTAAAATGCTAATGTTTCTCTAGCACTTTAAGATTTATAAAGAAGTTTCCATATATCACTTCACTTCAACCTCATTCGATTCCATTGATCCTGTGAAGCAGGCACCACTGTGATTCCCATCTTACAAATGAGAAAACAGAGGCTAAGAAAGCTGTCCAGCAAATGACTAGCTAGTAAGTTTCTGAGGCAGGATTGGAACTCGGGTCTTTTTTTTTTACTCAAAGTTTATAACAATTTATCTTCGCATCATTTCTCTCTGAATTCTATCCAAAAAAAGATACAATGATTGAAAAAGTAGTAATGATAACTGGTATTTGTAGCATTCTAAGACTTGCTTTGGGCACATTTGATCCTCATAACAACCCCACGAAGGAAAGACTACAGTCACGATTATTCCCACTTTACAGAATCTAAAGATTCAATTCAGTTGGAAGGAAAAATCCAGGCTGAGGTTAATTTGACTTGCCCGTGGTCACACAATGAGGAAGTACCAAAGAAAACATCCGTGGAATTTCTCTGACCATCTGGTCTATTTAGTATCAGAGATTTAGAGCTGGAGGGAGAACTGCAGAAGCTGCCTGGCCCAGCCCCTTATTTTACAGATGAGGCCAAGAGAAGTAAAGTCACTTGCCCAAGGTTACCCTAAATCAAGATTTGAACCCAAGACTTCTAACTACAAACCCAATACTTTCTCCCCACACGGAGTTACTGTTTTGACTTGACTCGATCAATTATTTCAGTCGGTAACAGTATTTGGAGTGATTTTATTTTCTCCTTAAGTTGACCTCTTGACTGGATGGCCCAAATCATCAGTTTATCTGGCGACTCACAGATGCAGTCCAAACCAGCTTATTCAGAAACATGGTCCATTTTTCTTACTTGGTCATCTCTGCATTTTAGCTGCCCTGAACTGCCGTGCAATATCATCATTGCTCGTGGCTGCTCAGACTCGAAAGTATCTTCCCTTTTTGGCAAATCAGAAAAAAACATGGCAAACAGCTTTCTGGGCAGCAAGGTAGACCATCTCCTTCCCCTCTCTATGTGTGGCTGAAGGGTCATTATCAAGGAGTCTGGTGGGAGCCTGGTGGACAGACCCCTGCTTCTTCCAGGTGATGGAGGCTTTTGTAGGAGACGTGTAGAATTTGATGGGAAGAGCACAATAGGGACGGGTGTGAGTGAGTCAGTCGCTGGGGAAAGCAAAGGTACAATGGTACAATCTCTTTGTGCTTTGGCACTTGGCTCTCCATGGACGGCTCTTGGTTACTACTTTGTTAAGCCTTGTTTTGACATCTCTCCTGGCTCCATGCTCTGGCTCAGTCACTTATTAGTTGCGTGGCCTTGAGTAAATCACTTCAACCCCTGAACCTCCTGTCTCCAGCTGTAAGATGAAGGGGCTGCATTCTATCACAGGGAAGGTCCCTCCAACCTCTGAATGTCCTTTTGGACAACAAATACCACCTTTGAGAATTTATTGACTAAGTCTAAACTTTTAACTTTTCAATGAAAATATAGTAAGTTTTGACCTACCACCCACAGACTTATCCAAAAAGATTCCTATCAATTCATGTTCCATAGAGTTTATCTAGAGGTAGCTAGTAGAGTCCCTCCTTTTCTGAGAATCAGAAAGACCTGAGTTCTAAAACTACCTTCTCAGACATTTACTAGCTGTGTCACCCAGCGTAAGTCACAACCTCTCCCAGACTTAGTTTCCCAATCTGGAAAATGGGGATAATAATACCACCTACCCCCCAGAGTTGTTGTGAGGATCAAATAATGTGTGCTTGTACATATACACACACACATAGTTATATTTATGCAATATATATTTTATATTTATATAATTATATGGGATATATAAACACACACAATTCCATTTATATAACATATTATATATGATTATTATATAATTATATATTATATATAGTACTTTATAAATCTCAAAATACTACATAAAGCTGGTCATAATAATATATTATTATTAATAACATTTGTTATTATATACTTAACTTTCCCTATAAAATGCAGCTTGCTGAAATAGGAATTTCTTCATTATTTATATTAGTATCCGTAGCGCCTACCACAGTGGCTGGTACATAGTAGGCACTTAATAAATACTTGTCAATTGGTTACCCTTGGGCAACTTAATTAACCTCTCTCAGTCCAAGTTTCTTCATCTATAAAGTGAGAGAAATAATTTCACCTACTTCTGAGAACCACACAGCTCAGGGCAGCTAAAAGGCAGAGATCTACTACTGAGGACCAAATAAGAGAATACATACATACACAAATACATACATATATACATATATACATGCACATACATATATGCATATATATAGCGCTTTGCCAACTTTATAGCACTATATGATTGATAGCTATTATCGCCAGTATTATTATTATTTGGAATTGTCTTCCCATTAGAAGGTAAGTTTCCAGCAAGAAGGAATTGTTTCATTCTTTGTACTTGTATCCCCAGTCCTTAGACTTGTGCCTGGCACTGGTGGTTAGAGTTAGTTGTTGATTATTTACAGGTGATTAAGAATTTGGAAGGTGGCAAAGACCAATGTAATATTATACATGCCTTGAAAATGTCCTTTTATCCAATGAAAAAGAAACAAAAACGAACTGTGAATGAGTCAGGGATGTAACCTCCCAGGATTCCTGTGCAGCTCAAAGCAGATCTGCTTGTAAAGCAGGATGGAAGCTTGTTTCCCAACAAGTGTTTCTTTCTTCCAGAATGAACCATGTGACTAAGCTATCAAGCCAGCACCTGGAAAATGAGGATGCCAGCCACCTAGATGAAAGCAACAGGCAGAGGAGACAACCAAGGAGGATGGGCGTCCACCCTCCAAGGAGTCCAATGACCAGTGTCAAGTGCCACTCCATCCAGGTTAAGAGCAAAGTCACTGAGGACTCCAGGCTGCTCCCATGGCTTCAGGCCAACCTAGACCAGCCCCAAGTATGTCCACAGATTTCCTGATGAGACTTGGCAAGAGAGGCTTAAAGGGAACCTGGAAAAGAAATGATCTTTTGAAGAGCGTCCAATATGTTCCCCACGGGCCACTTTACACGGCAACATCAAACTGGCTAAAAATGTCCAGGAACTAGGTAGGAACTAGGTCATGCTCAGAGATCTGTGGCCACCCTCCAACCTCCCCAAACTCCCACCCTATCTTCAAACAGAAAGGCAGGATCAAAGCCTCAGGCAGGGAGAGGGGAAAGCACTCTCGGGTATTTAAAACAAACAAACAAAGAGCCCACCTCATGCCTACTCTTTTCATGAAAGGCAGCCAAGAAATAATACACACAGCCTGGGTCACTGAACATTAATCTCAGGCGTTCTTTTGACACCTAGAATTGGGAGGCCAACATTCTGTCTCTGCACGTGGGCTCATGAGGAAGTCCACGGGGTAGCTCTTGACTCTTAATGGGGGCGTTTTCCAGGAATGAAAGAAGGAAGGAAAGAGGCAGAGAGGAAGGGAGAAAGGGAGGGAGGAAGGAAGGAAGGAAGGAAATAGGAAGGAAGGAAGGAGGGAAAGAAGGAGGGAGAAAGGAAGGAAAGAAGGAAGAAAAGAGGCAGAGAGGAAGGAAGGAAGGAAGGAAGGAAGGAAGGAAGGAAGGAAGGAAGGAAGGAAGGAAGGAAAGAAGGAAAGGAAGGAAGGAAGGAAGGAAGGAAGGAAGAAAGAAAGAAAGAAAGAAAGAAAGAAAGAAAGAAAGAAAGAAAGAAAGAAAGAAAGGATATATAGTAGGTGCTTAATAATTCCCTTACCCCTTTACAAAGAAGCTGATCGAATAGGGATGTTGTAGTGGGAATCCCTTTTCAGAGATGTGTTAGGCTGCCCATTCACTGAACTCTCTCCAAGTCCCCAAGTTCTATGATTCTTCCTTTCCCACTGCTCTCTGGGCCCAACAACTGGGGCTCTGTAGGATCTGTTCTACTATCCCTCAGGTAGGAAGCTGCTGGAGCATCCCTTGTTTCCCTGTCTTTTCCCTCAGGTTTTATGTGCTCCCCCCAACTCCCACTCCCCAATATTTCCATCAAGGACTACTTTTATGTTGCTTTAGACTTGGCCTTCTCTAGTCATGCCTTCCAGTGTGCTGTATTTTCTTGGTCTAGATGGGGAAAGGGATTTCTTCAACCTGGGATTTTATTAGAGCACGGAAATTCCCAGGGTGGAAATTCTTTCTACCTGAAGCTGTCATTCCTTCCCATCCTGCAATTTAACCTCAGGTGCCTGGGTCCCATAGCCAACAAATGACAATTGTCTTGGCACACAGGCTAAACCAGATTGAGGTTAACCTATGGCTTCAAACCCATCAGGGGGTTAGGGGAATGTTTACCCCAAGCGTATGAAGACTTTCCCAGGTAGAATAGCAGATGAGAATAACTTGTTCCAATGGCCATGAAGGTGACTGAAGCAGGCATTGTGGAATGCTTAGAGCTTGGTCACACCTCAAAGATGCCAAGTTCATTCTGGGCCATCTCCAGTCATCCTAACTTTTGCCACTGGACTTCAATGACTCTAAAAGAGAGTAAGGCTGATGACTTTGTGCAACTCTGCCTCACTTAAATCCAATTCGGGCACAAGTCAAGACATCACCCCACGATGTCATTGGTCCTCTTAGGAAACAAAGGATAAACCACAAATAACAACAAATGATAAAGGCAAGATTTGAATGTAGGTCTTCTTGATGCCCACACTACTCCGCCATACTTCATGTCCTCTCCACACTATGGAAAAGCTAACTTACCTTCTCAGGAAACCCAAGCAAGGCAGGGATGAGCCAAATGACAAGGAGCTCAGAACCCCTGATTCCCAATCTTCTCTTCTAACTACCAAGGAACACCACTTCAAGCTAAAACATAGGCTGAGGACAGCAGGATTTCCATTCCTTTGACCTTAAAAAATCTTCTGAAATGATGCTTAGAAATCATGCTTATATCAGTCTCCTAGCTGCCATGGTTAAGGCTTTCTCAAAAAGAAAACTGTTGAAGGAGTGGTGGGGGAGCGGGATGAGATGCAGACTACTTTATATGTATGTTTACTTCTCTGTGATCCTGTGTCCCTCCTGTTGAAAAATCCCAAACACTACCTGACACTTCAGAGCTAGAAATTGCTTTTAACATAAATGCATTTCTGTTGCTTCCTATTTTCACATCTTCTCATGATTCTCCCTGCTGATCACAGTTCAGTGGTTATAAAAAATAAGCCTGCTATCTTTGCTTGCATACAATTAGTTCTAAATGTGTGGTGTATTTTCAATAGCAGGATATACATTTGGATTCAAAACACTTAAATTGCTGGTTCTCACTACACTTTTATGGCTCTGGCACTTATTAAGCCACCACAGCAAATGTTTAATGTGACAGTGACATTAAACTACAACACTGATGATAAAGAAGCATGTTTTGCAACGTGAATTGCAAGATGTAGTGATGAGGCTTACATCCTGACAGCCATGCAGCATCTCTATTTCTCCAAGATGTTGATACAGAGAGCCTAAGTCATGTGTTATATGAAGAATGAGAAGGGCAAATAAAGTATTTTTGTTGACCAGTATTGCCTAAGTTTAGTGACCTTGATTACTAATGGATTTAATGGCCTTTACCCTGCTTTCCACCGGTGGCCATAAATGTTGGATGAAATGCCTTTTGTTTCTAATTAATATGCTCCATGGTTGGTCTAGTAAGGAAAACACATTGGTGGGGGCTCCTGATTTATGTATTTGAATGGATACTGACATACAAAGTGCCTCAAACTCCAAAGCTTTTGGAAATAATGAAAGAAGGAAGAAAGGAAATGAAATAAGAATTTATTATGCTTATTCTGCGTGCCAGTAACTATGCTAAGCACTGTACAAATATTATTTCACTTGATCCTAACAACAACTCTGGAAGGTAGGTGATGTTGTTATTATTCCCATTTTACAGATGAGTAAACTTGCCCAGAGTCAGTAAATTTCTGAGACTAGATTTGAATTCAGGTTTTCCTGACTCCAGGCTAGCACTCTATCTACAATGCCACCTTCTGAATGCCCATATGGGAGAGGGGGGCCCAAGTATTATTTAAAAAAATACCACACCTCCAACTCAAATTTGGCACATGCTGATTGCATGTCAGGTTGCTTCTCACTAGAGATCTTCAAAGGACAGCCAGCTTCTATGTTGTAGAAGTAGTTTTCATTCAGATTTAAGCTGGGGTAGTTTACTATTGTAGTTCTTCCCAAGTCTATAATCTATGATAATGTGAATCTGGATCTCTGATCAATCTATACCACAAGACTTCTTGTAGTCAGCTGCTTTTGGTACAGAGGAATACTTTCGTGTCCCATTTTAATACTTCTATGTCACATTTCAAAAGATGGACTCAGGACAGTGAGGGGAGAGGGAAAGAGAGAGGGAGAGAGGGAGAGAGAGAGCATTCTTAAAAATGATGTGACTAACCCTAGTCCATTATAAAGCAAATACCAAGGACTGACCACACTACCCTCCAACCTTTACTGTTTCTAATTCCAGAAACAGGATCTTGGCATCCATATCTCTTACATCCCATTTTTTTTCAGATGTTCCCACAGTTGGGCTCCAAATGTCTTTGTTGTATTTATTATTGGTGTTTAAGGAAACTATTCCTGCCAGAAGTATCATATTACGTAACCAAAATTGCAGAGAATACAATTTATATTTATACGTATTTCTTATTGTTGCTGTTGTTGCACTGGAAATGTCTTGCCAATCTGGGCCATTCTCTTTGGCCCCACATCTTACCAGGTCTTTGCTCACTATTTTGTGGCTGTGACTGATCATGACTAGCACCCAGATGCCAAAACCCAAGGGGCAGAAGCCACTGTGGTAGGCAGTATTTCGAGACACTGGTTGGTTGAGACACCATTTGTTTAGTGAAAGGATAGATTTATCCATCAAGGAGATGTGTCTCAAATTGAAACTGAAATAGAGTGATGGGCTCCATATTACCCACTCAACCCAGATTGCATTTTAGTGACACAAAGAAACATGTGTTTAGAGAGGGCAAGGGATCCGAGGCATGATTTAATCTAACTCACTCATTTTATAGTTAGGGAAACTGAGTCTCAGGATTCAAATTCAGATCCTCTGGTTCCAGATTCAGTGTTATTTCAGCTGCAGCATCTTGCAATACATGAGGTTCCCAAAACTGATGGCACCATTTGTGGTCCTTCACAACCAGACTTGGCAGTCAGCCATAGTTCCAAAGAGTCATCAGCCATTTCTGCTTCTATAGTTTGATGTTTACTGTTGGTTTAGCCATCACTGATAATGATCAGTCTTTCACAATTGAGCCAGTTGAAAATTCTGTCTCCCCACTTTGCTGTTGGTTTCCACCTGGGGCTCACCATTGGGACACATCATTCTCTATTTCATCATGTTACGGTGAAGTCAAAACATTGTCTTGCCATGAACAATATTCAGTAACTAACCAGCTCTGTTTTGGTTGGGCACCAGTCCCTCTCTAAATCCCTTCTTCTCCAACCTATTTTGCTCCCTTTCCACCATGAGTTTCTTGATATGGTTTACATTTTTTGTTTGTTGAATCATTCTAATTTCTTCAGCCCAGCCCCCAAATCCTTTTTCTACCTCTGAATCCTTGGAAGATAATATAAAATTATTTTTACTTTGTCAATAAATTCTTTTTAAAATGCCTCAAAAATATTTAATTCTAGAGGTAACAAGAAGCCTCTACAGTTGATTGCATTGGGGAGTGTTTGGTTGACACGAAGATATCTGGGCTTTAGAAATACACATCAGCAGCCATGCAGAAGATAGACTGGAGTGGGAAGAGCCAAGGTAGGAGGAATAATTGAAAGGTTATTGCAACATCCCAGAAAAGAGATGATGAAGTCTTAAATTATGGTAGTGGCTATGGGAATGGAGAGAAGGGGACATATATGAGAAATATGGAAATATAAATGATAAAATTTCTCGAGTGGTTGGCTATATGGGGTAAGTGAGAATAAGGAGCTGAGGATGATCCCAAGATTGCATACCAGGGAGACTTGAAAGAGTATGATTCCCTTGACAGTAACAGAGAAGTTCAGAGGAGGGGCAGGTTGGGGAGGGGGAAGACAATAAGCTCTGTTTTAGACCTATTAAGTTTGAGTTGTCTATGGGATGTGAAGTTTGAAATGTCTAATAGGTAATCAGTGGTATGAGATTGGAGCTTGAGAGAAAGATAATGACTAACTTTACAAATCTGGTAGTCATTTTCTTAGAGATGATGATTGAACCTATTGGAGGTAATGAAATACTATAGAAGGGAAAAGAAGAGGGCCCAGGATGGAGCCTTGGAGGACATCTGCAGCTGATGGGTGTGGCATGGAAGGAAATCCACAAAAAGAAATTGAGGAAAGGTCAGACAAGTGTAGCTATTTTTGTATTAGAATACACCATTCCATGGAACACGAGATGAACTCCCCTGGCAACTTTTGGAGAAATGTGTGGTTCAACATTGAAGGATTTCTCACTTTGGGATAGCCCAAGGTTTGCTCGGTCACATTGTCCTGGACTCTTCATTGCCCTCACTCCATAGATCCGATCAGTTGTCAAATCTTGATATTTTCACTGTCACAACATCTCTCACATCTGATCTCTTCCATCCATTCCATCAAGTCCGCACTTAGTTTTAGGCCCTGATCACCTCCTTCCTACATGATTACAACAGCCTCATAATTGATCTCTCTGTATCAAGTGTCTCCCCAATCCAGTCCATCCTACACACTGCTGTCAAAGTGGATTTTCCTTAAGTGCGGATCTAATCATGTTGCCCAACTACTCATTCAACTCCATTGACTTCCTATTTCCCCTGGGATAAAATATAAATTCCTCTGATTAGCTTGTAAAGTCCTATACAACTTGGCTCTAAAATACCTAGTTTCGTTGGACATTATTCCCCAACTTACACTCTGTGATCCAGTCAAACTGTGGGTGTCCCCCAAGGGTCTCTCCTTGGACCTCTTCCCTTCTCCCTCTATACTATCTTTTCTTGATAATCTAATAAAAACCAGGGATAGTTCATCTCTTTAGTAGATTTCAAAAGCTGTGACTCTACCTTCTGTTCCTCTCTTGAAAATATGTGGCATGTAAGACTCTCTCCCCGGGATTTCCTATAATGGGTATAGAAGGGAAGCTACCTTCCCCCAACCCAGGTAGAAACAGTAACTGCTCACACCCATAAGTAGGGCCACATGGTCTTGACTTGAGTTAAATTCTTGGACCTGGCTTCTGTTTTTTTGCTCTATTTTTCTTAGCATAAGTAAACATTGCTAAACAGAAGTCATGAGATGGACATTTTCAGCCTTGGAAACAACTTTGTAAGTCCAAGGGGCCTGGAGGATTTGGCTTCTTCAGTTGGTGCTATCTGCCCTATGGGAACCGCCAGCATTGTTGCCTACAGCATTTCTTGGAGGAGAAGACCCTTGACAGAGGGATGAGCCAGACTGTGTCCTGACTTACCAGAAAACATTGAATAAAAGCTAAGCTGAGCTAAAGGTGAAATGCCTATGAGAAAGCTCTATGAAACATTTCATGCTTTAATATTTAAAGTATCACCTGCCATTACCCCTTAACAGAGAACAACAATAGTAATGTTATTCATGCTTTGTTTAAGTTTTCATCAATGCACACCTGTGACTCTTCTGTGCTGAGCGTTTCTTTTGTGTCAAGGAAATAAATAGCTGTCCTATACTGGATTTACATTATACATTGAGCAACTTCCTACTCTGCTTCTTAGAGAGACATAAGACATGAGATAAATACACATTTTAAGCTATTCTACCCAGGACTCCTGGGTGGGCTGTAAATAGCTAAAGACATTGAGAAAAGAAGCCTAAGTTTCCCTCTCTCTAAAGGCTGAGATCCCCTAGGACCGAATCCAGTGTGCCGAAGTCCAGAGATGGAAGGATAACTTAGTAGGAGACTGAGAGGGTGAGTGACCCAGCCCTCCTGGGCCCAGAAGGGGATAAGAAGAACTACTGTGATTTCTACGAAGTAAGAGAAAACACCAGAAGGTAGAAAACATTCACTCAGGCCTACTTCTTCATTCTCTCTCCCTTGCAGGTGTGTTTAGAGAAGGGACTCCATAGAAGAAAATTCCCAAGTGCAGAAATAGAAAAAGGGTCTCCTTCCATCATTTTTGCAGCTCTTTTCAGGGAAGGATGGAGTGCTTTCACAGGTCCATCTTAAATGTTCCAAATGTTCTTTCTATGCAGTTATGACCAAGCTTGGCCCTAGAGGAGAGAAGAAAAACTACATTCCCTCCCATTCTTGTAAATGTGAGGGACTGTAGGTATACAGGGTATTCCTAAAGTCTGGCCACATAGGCAAAAATGTATATTTTCAAGAAATGAAATGAATGAACTTTTCAACATTTTATTTAATTGGAATATTAACAAATAACATCTTCAAAATGATTTCCACCATTTGTGATGCAAAGGTTGACGTGCTTTGCAAGATTCATGTAAACTCAATGCAATAGCTCCACATTGCCGTCAGTTTTAGCACATTCACTCTTTACGTGTTCAATCAAGTGTGCTGCATCTGTGATTTTCATTGAGTGCCCCTTCTCCTTTAGCATACCCCAGAAAAAGAAGTCAAGGGGGCTAAGATCTGTTAATATTCCAAATATTTCAAAATATGCATTTTTGCCTATGTGTCCAGACTTTAGGGACACCCTGTATAATATTGCATGCACCATCTCGTTCAGTTGATAGGTTAATTAGTTTCGTTGAACTGCTTTTTTCCATATTTTCAGGGGAGGGGGAGTTGTTATGTAAACAAAAGATATTAATTTTTAAAGAAGAATGTTTTCTTTCTTTCTAATTTCTTCTAAAGACTTCTGCTCTAAGACAAGAACTCATAGTTTCAGAATTTTTGTCTAAAAATCCATGTAATTTCCTTTTTGATAAATATATACAATATAGTTGGGTGGCCTCTTTTTGAAGATTGATACCGAGAAAGAGAAAGGATTCACCCAAGGACGCATAGCCAGTTAGTTGTAGAGCTGAGACTAGAACCTAGCTCTCTTGAATCCCAGTCTATATCTCTGTTCAATATTCCACACTGCCTTCCCTTCTCCCTCACTCCCCATCATTGCCCCATTGTTTTTCCATCATTCCCATCATTCTTCTCCCATTATGCCTATCTCTCTCCTTCCTCCCTCAGCCCTATATCTCTCTTCTTTCCCCACCTCCCACTGTCTCTCTGTCATCCTCTTCATCCTGAGATCAGTCTTGGCCTAGTACTCAGCATTTTCCTCTGTAGGCCTGTTATGAGGACCTATCCCAAAACAAATCTTTCTATATTTCAGTCCCCTACCCTGAGGGGAGGGCACAGCAGAATTAAACTTTCCAGAAAGGAAGGAAGGAAGGAAGGAAAGAAGGAAGGGAGGGAGGGAAGGAGGGAGGGTTAATTCATCCCCTTTTGCAAATATATATAATATAATTAAGAATACTCCAGCAAAGTCATCTTCCAATGCCCCTTTTGTTGTGCCAATGATCCTGGGTTCTTGGAATATCTGCTCATGTACCATGACCTCAAGAGTAGGGTAGAGAGAGTCCTGCCAAGCCAGGAAGGTGATGAGTATAGGCCTGAAAGATAGAGGTACTCTTGTCATCTGACAACCAGCCTGGCTGGGTTTGGAGACCGTCTGCGTCACGATGAGTTTTTCAGGCACAATTATTCTCAACTCAATTCAATAAACATTTTTCAAGGCACTGTGCCTGTTGCAGGAAATGCTTCTGTTCAGCCATTTTTCAGTCGTGTCTGACACTTCATGACCCCATTTGGGATTTTCTTGCAAAGACACTAGAGCAGTTTGCCATTTCCTTCTCTAGGTCATTTTACACATGAGGAAACTGAGGATAACAGTGTTAAGTGACTTGCTCAGGGTCACATAGCGAGTAAATATCTAAGGCTGGATTTGAACTCAGGACGATGAGTCTTCCTAACTCCAGGCCCAGCACTCTATCCACTAAGCCACCCAGTGAGTTCCTCCTCTCAAGATGCTTACAACCTAATGAGAGAAGACAACAGACAAAAAGAAGCTGAAAAGGGAGGGCTACCAAGGAGTACCAGGCAGATGAAGCGTGATATTGGTGGAACGACAACCCCACAGAAGGAAAAGGAAGAGTTACCTACAGAGTTCTGAGCCCTGGGCAGCAGGGGGATGGTGGGGGGGGTGCTTTGTTGCTCTGCCCTCCAGCTCTCTCATCAGAGGGGACAGGCAGGAGAGGAGCTGAGAAGGTGTGGAGTATCCAAAGCTGAGCTGATCTGCCAGGTGATGAGATTTCAGAGGATGAGGTTACCCTGATGTTTGTGGAGTTGAAATCAAGCAGAGAGATCCTCGGACAGAAAATGAAATCTGGAAGTTCTAACAAGTCGTGGGGGTAAGGAGAAGGGTCACGCTAGACTTCCACGATGGAAGTACCCAAAAAAGGGCAAGGATGGTGGATTATTGCAGCATAGCTGGGCCCTAGAAACATTCTGACATCCCACCCTGTCCACACACACTTTTTAAATCCCCTCCTCTTTCCATGATGTTTACTCTTTTTTCAAGAATTTGTAGCTTTTTAACGGGACACCAAACACATGGAGGAGCGGCTCTGTCCACATTTGGAAAGCATAAATCTGGCCCTCTAGGAATCCAAGCCCTCTTTATGTGTTTTGTAAAGATGAGAACACTTTCCTTTGATATTAAGCAGCTCTTTAAACTTAGCAAGCTCTCCATTCCTCCAAATCCATTCCCTGCAAAGAGGTTCCCCAGTTCACTGTAGATTTCAGTTTGGACGCTGTCACCTCATCTGCTTCTCCCTGCCTTAGGGCCTTTCAGAAAAGCACACACGATAATTCTGAGCAAATCTCTCCTCTCTATCCAACAGAGAGCTAAAGACACATGCTCCCAAGATGCAAAAGAAAAGAAATTTCTCCTCCTGAAGTCTCTTGTCTGGAGTCAGGAAACCAGGGTCCGAGTCCCAGTTCTGCATTGTTACATCACAAGCCTGATCTGGCAAAATCACTTTGATCTCTCCAAGCCTCGGTTTCTCCATTTGCAAAACAGGAGTTTAACAACATTTCACAGGGTTGTGTGATAGATCAAGGGCTGGCCCTAGAGTCAGGAAGCCCTGAGCTCAATTCCAACTTCAGACACTTACTAGCTGTATGACCCTGGATAAGTCACTTAACATCTGTCTGCCCCTGTTTCCCCAACTGGAAAATGGGAATAACAGGAACACCTACCTCATAGGGCTGTTGTGAGGATCAAACAAGATGATCATCGTAAAGCACTTCGCACAGTGCCTGGTGCTTTGTAAGCGCCATATCAATGTTAGCTGTCGTCATTAATGCACAGCTCTTTGAACTAACAGAGTTCACTTGGAATTGAAAACACTATATAGAGCTGGAGGCTGTCAGAGAGGCAAATGTTTGGCAGGAGCAATGGCCTTCCCAGGCTCCTTTTTCAACGTACCACTGGCCACATAAGGCTCTTCTTCAGTGTAACCAGGACCTCAACCCGTCCCTCTTTCTGCCCCACCCCCCACCCAATCAAATGCTTCCTACTCTCCCTTCCCCTATCAAAAAACTACTTCCCAAGAAGAGTCCGGTCAACTCATAGGACCACTGTATTTAGAAGTAAAGTGAATTTCAGTGGGTTATCTTGTCCAACCTCATAATCTTGTAGATTAGCAAACTGAGACTCATGGAGGCGAAACAATGATTACTCAAAGATGCTCAACCTGCCCTTCAAAGCCAATAGGATTTCATATGGATGTGGCGTGGCGGATGGAGAGCCAGTCTTGGCATCAGAAAGACCTGAATTCAAATCCTGCCTCTAACACGTACTGGTTATTTGATCCTAGATGAGTCACCTAACCTCCCACTGACCTAAGAGACTCTCAAAGGCTAAGAATTACTGATCTACATTGGAGGAGGAAGTTCCTTCTCTGGAACTTCCATATACCAATGAAATCACAGATAAAGACAAAAAAAGTATACTATGTATAGGACATATCTTTGTGTGCATTATATATATATATATATATATTTATACGTATATATATATATATATATACACACACATATATGTATGTATGTAGCATCAAAATTATGTGGCTGTTGTTGTGTTGTGTTTGTCCTTCGTTTTCGAAGAGGACCATGGCATCAGGGCAATGATGATCTGACTTGCGGTTGACTTTGATTTGAGTGAGGGAGGATGTGTCCTCCATTGTTGCTCAGTCATGTCCAACCCTTCGTGACCCTATTTGGGGTTTTACTGGCAAAGATACTACAGCGGTTTGCCATTTTCTTCTCTGGTGCATTAAGACAAACAGAAGTTAAGTGATTTGCCCAGGGTCACACAGCTAGCTAGTGTCTGAGGCTGCATTTGAACTCAGGTCTTCCTGACTCGGGGCCCAGCACTCTGTCCACCATGCCACCTAGAGGTCTGTGTTTTCCATTATACCCATACAATCTGAAATTGTGGAAAGTTCAGTAGGATTAGAGTCAGAAGTCAGATTATAGGATAAATTGGAGGTAGATTTAGAGAGAAGGCATGGAAGAGAGAGGAAGGGCTGGAAAAGGCTTCTTGCAGAAGGTGAGACTTGAAAGGGGAAAAGGGGATTAGAGAGAGGAAGTATGGACCCCTTAGAAGGGTGAGGGGGAAGTAGATGGCTCTGGGGGGAATGGGAATCCTGGTGTTGGCAAGCTGAGACCATAGCTTTAGAGCTGGAAGCACCATCGGTTAATATAATCCAACCTTCACTTTATGGATAAGGAAATGGAAGCCTAGGAAGTTGAGGGACTTGGCCAAGATCACCCAGGCAGTAAGTACCAGCAGGCTTTGAGGGATCTGAATCTGGGTTCTCTGCATAGCATACCTTTCACTAAAGAAGCAATGCAGAAAGCTAGCACCTAGCTAGCACCC
Source organism: Trichosurus vulpecula (assembly GCF_011100635.1). NCBI lineage: Eukaryota > Metazoa > Chordata > Mammalia > Diprotodontia > Phalangeridae > Trichosurus > Trichosurus vulpecula. Next base: position 230,540,552 of record NC_050576.1, read on the forward strand.
ACTCTCGTTGCAAGGCGGTACCAGGGAAGCACTTTCCCATTCCCTAAAGTTGGAGCCAGGCAATGAGAGACAGACAAATCAGGACTCACTGCACGTTGCCAATAGCTGCTAATACAAAAGCACTAAATTCCCAGCAAAAACTAATTTCCTCTTTAAAATCTGCTTGGTGCCTCACTGTGGTTATGAAGGGCTCAAGATAAGGAACAAGTTCTATCAAATACTCTGGATTTTATTGTAAAGTCCTTGAGGTAACAGGCTTATAAAAAAGACTGCCAGTGTATTTTATGCTACTATTACTCTTCAGAATTAGTTTCATACTGTGCAGGGGGAAAAATGGAAGTGTGAACATGAATGAATCCATCCCTCGCTGGTTATGGCCTCACTGAGGCCCAGATCTGCTCTCTCTGCATCCCGTGGCCCCATAAGTTGCAGTTTGTGGTTGCAGGCTGTCAGTGAGGTCATCCACCAATGGCTCTGAGATGCTGGCCCCGCAGTGTTAATGGGATCTCTCCAGTGGGGCAGAAACTGCCCTTAAAAGCCAGGCAAGTACATCTCTGCTCTGGAGGGCTCCGGGCTCTGAAGACGTTGCGGAGGGAGGGATAGGGGACTGACAGCTGGAGATCTTAAGGGAAAAATAAAGAACACTGGTGGAACGCAGGCGATTTCCATGAATTCCCACTCATCCACTGTTGGAAAATTCAGCAGAGACATTGACAATAAAGGTTACACTTGTCTTTTCCCGGTGGAAATGATAGGTTCTTTCTCTTCGCACCGCAGCATACCAAATAGAATTCCCTTCCCACGGTTGGCCTGGGTGTGCAAACAAGAACACTGGGAGATGCTCCCTCCCCACCCCCACTCCCCAATCAATGGGTGAGTTTGTCTGGATTTCTATTTACAGCATCTGTTTTCCATGTGGTTTGCATTTAGATGGCAATCCAGATACTACTTTGCAGCAAAGTCCTGGCTTTCTGAGCTGTCCGTATCGATTGTCTTGAACCAAATATCTAATTTTCAGATGTTTACAGATGCACGGGGAGAATATTTTAGAAATCATTGGGGAGAAAGGCCTCCAAGTAGAAATCTGAACCAAATGGTAATGAAAATTCTTGCATTTCACAAAGAACCCAACTCTAAGATGGAAAAAAGCATTCCACCCAAAATTATAGCAAAGGCATGATTTCTCTATCTTCTTTGGGAAAGGAGTTACACACTCCCCCCTTTCCTCATTTAGGCAAAAAAGTGAATATCAGACACATTAAATCAGCATTTAATCATTTTTATAACTAATGTGGTCTTTTAAAAGAGTTGTAAAAGACTTCCAAACATCTCTGTTTGTCAAGTGTTATTTCAAGGATTTATGATAATTCCTCATCTTAGAGGAAAAAGGATGAAGCTAATTGAAACAAACTTCATACTTTATATTAATGCTATTTGAATACCATGCATGCTGCCAGTTACAAAGTGACATTAAAGCTGACGCTGTTCTCAACAACACCACAGCTCTTCAGTTTTATGTACTTTTTAATTTCCTCTATGGAAAATCTGTTCTTCATAAAAGAGCTGCTAAAGAAAATGTGGAAAAAACTGATTCATTCCATATTTACATTCTTGCTAGTACCTGGAAATGAACCAATTACCAGCCGTGGGCCAGGAAGGACGTTAGCAGAGTCATTGAGAAAGCCCGTCTTCCTCTGGACAGAAAGACCTTGGGAAAATCCTACTTTGATAATATAAAACACCTTCCAAACTAATGAGATCTATGCTCATAACCTCTCACCCAACATCCTGGATCAGCCAGAGTTCTTGCAAATGGCCAGCTTTCTTTGACAAACCATACACCCTCACAACTCTCCCTGCAACAACAGGGGAAGCTGGTTGGCACCCACCAAACCAAAAAATCCCCAAATGAGAATGCTGAAAGTGAGGAGCATCCTTGACCTTGGTGCAATGGTTAGCCTGGCAGCCCCTGTCTGAATTCACTACAATTACAAACCCTAAATCTTTGGGCCTGATCTTAGAAGGTTATTTGCCATTTTCCTTTTGAAGTGCTCAGCAAAATGAAGTCAAGGTGCTACATTCACAGAGCAAAGAACAGACAGAGTTGTCATTAGCAGACTGTCCAGATGCGTTCTCCATTCAGTTTATCATTAACAGCTTCCTTTCATTTTAGCACGGCCATTACATTGGCAGTCAGGTGGATCTGAGAACTTCACAGCAACCAGAACACTGATCCATAACTGAGTTTCTCTCTAGGTAGATACATATGCAAGTAGATAGGCAGACAGATAGGGATAGATAGATAGATAGATAGATGGATAGAGATATAGAGGACAGAAAGCTAGAAGATAGAAAGCAGTAGGTAAATAAGTAGAGGACAGAAAGAAAGAGGTAAATTAGAAGATAGACAATAGAGAGATAGGTAGATAGAATGACAGAATGAGAGAGAGAGAGATGGATGGATGGATAGATAGATGATAAATGGATAGATAGATAGATGATCTACCTTCTGGCTTCCTTCAAGTTTCACCTAAAATCCTACATTCTGCAAGAAGCCTTTCCAGATACCCCTTAATTCTAGTGCCTTCCTTCTGAGCTTATGTCCATTTTATCCTGTCTATAGCTTGTTTGTTGATAGCTGTTTTCATGTTTTGCCATTTATTAATTTGTTTGTAAGCTCTTTGAAAGCAAGGACTGTTTTTGCTTTTCTTTGCACCTCCAGCCCTTAGCAAAATGCCTGGCACACAGTAGGTGATTAATAAATGTTCATTGACTTCAGATAGATGGATAGAAAGATGAATAGATAGATGAATGATAGATAGGTGAATAGACACATGGTTTATAATATGATATATAGTATGTGATGAATTTGCCTGGATAATTATTTAAATTTCTTGTACTTCTCTCTTCCTTGGCCTTCCCTCAGGCCACCCAGTAAAACATAAGCTCCTTGAAAGCAGGAAGTTTTTTGTTTTTTCCTTGTACAGAAGCCAGGTGACCCAGTAAATAGAACACAGATCAGGAAGACCTGGTTTCCAATTCTGCTTCAAATACGTACTGGCTTTGTGGCCGCAGGCAAGTTACTTAGCCACTGTCTGCCTCAGTTTCCTCGTCTGTTGTGAGGATAAAATGAGATAACATTTGTAAATTGCTTTATAAACCTTAAAGCACTGTTTAATTGCTAGCTATTATCGTACCCTCAGCCCCTAGCAACTGACCAGCATGCATTTACTGCGCTTACATTTCATAAATGCTTATTGAATTGAATCCAGAAGAGAAATGGGAGGTGAGGAGTGTTGGTTCATAGATGACAAAATTCCCCACAGCACAAAGCAATATTCCATATTTTCTGTCATACTCTCTTCCTATTTTCTCTCATAGCACTAAGGTCAATCCCAGCGCCATCTTTCAAGATCACTGCTGAGCTCTGGAAATACACGGCTGCCTTCAGGGACAACATACAGTTCATCCAAGAGGTCACTAGGGAATCTCCCCAGGGTCCCAGTAATGGGCAAGTTATGGGCCTGTAATGAACACATTACAGCCAAAAAGTAATAGGATTTTTGTCTTAAGATATGGTAGTGATCTGTAAATATGACCAACCTGATTTTCCTGTATTTTCTACTATTCTTCGTGAAAAACCTCTCTCTGTCCATGGAGGTCAGCACCTGCTCTGTGATTCATTATGTTAGGACATTTCACAAGTGACTGAAAAGTTAGATGATGTACCCACCGTGACCCTCAACATCAGTTAAGCTCACAGCCTCAGTGTCCCCATCTGTAAAAAGGGGATAACACTAACACCCACTTCATAAGGTTGATGTAAGGATGAAAAGAGGTAATATATGTGTATTCCCAGCACAGTGCCTAGCATGCAGTAGGCATTCTGTGAAGTGCTACGTAGATGTTAGTTATTATCATCATTATTAGGCAGAGTCAGGGTTTGAATGTACATTTTCCTAACTCTAAGTCCAACCCTCCACCCAGCGTACCATGCAGCCTCTCACTATAGATTAATAGTAATTGTCATTATCATCATCATCATTGTAATTGTATGACACCTGTCTCTTCTCCACACACACAACCACCGCCCATATTCAGATCTTCATTATTGCTTGCTTGGACGATTGGAATAGATTCAGAAAAAGAACAGTCAAATTAGTCTCCCTTTCTCCAGTTTCTCTGCTTTCCAATCCATCCTTCACTCAGCTGGCAAAATAATCTTCCTAAGACATGGGTCCAACTATGTCACTTTCATGCTCAAAAGGCTTCTGCGTTAATGACCTCTAGCAAACAATACAAAGTCCTCAGCCTGGCATGGAGACTCTTCACAGTCCAGTACTAACCCATCTTTCACATTACTGCCCCTTCTCACACTCTACATTCCAGCGACATTGGACTGCTAGCAATTCCCTGTACTTGACGTGCCATCTCCCACCTTCGGGTATTTGCATAAGCTGTCCGCCATGCTTAGAATGCATTCATGACCTACCAGGGACTGGTATCATGGGAATTTGCCTAACCTTCCCTGTGAACACAGTTCAGCATGGGCACAAAAAGACATGTACAAGGACATGTGTGTACAAATAAAATAAAACTTTCACACACACACACTACCATAACTGCTTCTGGATAATGATAGAGAGTCAGTAATGATGAAGAGTCCTGGAGCCTGATATTGTACATAGAGTATCTAATTTGTTATCACTTAGTATGTCTATATTAAGTGTTTTACAAATTTTAGAGAATATGTAAGTGGGTACTCTAATAATGGTATTCTGACTTTACGGATGATCATAGAGTCCTGTCCATGAACCAGAAGCAACCCAAGTGGTCATCTTGTCTAAGACCTTTATTTTGCAAATGAGAAAACCAAGACCCAGGAGTGGTGACTTGCCCAAAGTCACCCAGGTAGTAAGCATAAGAGGCAGGATTTGAACCCAGATCCTCTGCCTCCTGAGCTGGTTACTTTGTGAGCAGGGGCAAATCATGTAACCTCTCTTCTCTTCACATGGAAAACGGAGAGTAAGTTCCTTGTGCCCGTACTACACTGCCTCTAATGCTTACTCCAAGAGCATTCTGTAAGATAACAAACACTAAGAAGTAGGGCTGTCTTTTCTTCATTTTTTTCCAGGCAGGGCCTTTGACAAATATTGTGGACAAAAACTTTGCTTCTTGTTTTTGGGGTTCCTTCCCCCATCAACTGCAATAAAAGCATTTTTCAAGAAAGTTATTACTATAGATGGAGATGCAGACTAAAAAGGGTGAAATAGTTGTGACTCCTTGAGTTCTGAGTTCAAATGCTTCCTAAAAGGTCTAGGCAAAGGTGCTTTGATTAAATCCCTGAGTCCTTATCGACAGCTGTCAATCTTTGTTTGACCCCAGGCCCTGGCACATAGTAAGCACTTTAAAAATGCTCAATGGTTGACTGACTACTTGAAATCAGGGCTACCTCAGTGGGGTTTACCAAGACCACCAACCCTTTTCATGATCAGGTGGCTGACTCTCAGATCACTGACCAAGGGTGGTCAAGCCTACTTGAGAGCCCTCAGTTTGCTCATCTGTAAAATGATGGGGTAGAATTAAATGACTTCGGAGGTTCCTTGTAGCTCCTAATCTATGACCCTACATTGAAATAGTTTCTTTTTGTAAATTAATTTCCACTCATCTTAGCCCCTTATTTATCATCTCTGACTCTGTATCACTGCTTTGTAATGAAGCCCCTACTGTGTGCCTATGTAAGTCTGGATTTTAGCATTAGACTATCCTACACAAGCATTGGTCCATAATACATGTGATAAAATAGCACACACTCCGTAAGCATTTATCACACTCTGACCCAGATTGGCTTGATTGACATTCCTTACACACCACATTCCATCTCCTGGCTCCATCATTTTGCATATGCTAAGAATGCCCTCCCTCCTCAATGTCTCTGCCTCTTGAAATCCAGAGCTTTCTTCCTAGCTCAACTCAAAGGTCACTTCAGACATGAGGTCTTTCTTGATCCCTCCAGTAGATAATCCCCTCCAATAATTTGCTTTTACTTTTTGCATATATGTATTTATTACAGTGAGCATATTACAAATATACTATATAAATACGAAATAAGTAAACTTACTTCGAGCTTACATTCTATCTAGTGAAAAAAGAGGTAAAATATAAGTAAATATTAAGTAGAGATAAAATAAGTACTTAATAAATATTAAGTAGATGAAAATAAGTACTTAATAAATATTAAGTAGATATAAAATAAGCACTTAAGTAAATATCAAGTCGATATAAAATGAGTATTTAATAAGTAAATATTGAGTAAAATATGCATTTAATATTTAAGTAGTTAAGTAAATATTGAGTAGATATAAAATAAGTACTCAAGTAAATATTGAGTAGATATAAAATAAGTACTTAAGTAAATATTAAGTAGATATAAAATAAGAGCTTGATATTTACTTATAATCAACATGTTATTCCCCTAGACAGAATGTAAGCTCATTAAGGCCTGGGACTCTTTTAGTTTTGTCTAATAATAGTAACAATACTAACAGCATTTATATAGCATTTTAAGGTTTGTAAAGTGCTTTGCAAATATTAAAAACCATGAGAAATAGTTTCTATTATTTTCCCCATTTTACAGTTGAGGAAACTGGGGCAGACAGTGGTTAATGACTTGTCCAGGGTCACACAGCTAGTGTTGTCTGAAGCTAGATTTGAATGAGTCTTCCTGGCACTGAGCATGATGCCTGGCACTTAGTAAGTAAGTGCTTAATAAATGTTTACTCATTGAGTGACCAGTTGATTTTCACTGAATATTTGGAACACAGCACATGCAGTATACCTTTTTTCCCCTCCAATTTGATTTCAGCCTTTTATGCATTCCATCTGAAGGGAATCCATTGTCCCATGTTGATCCTGAATCAGGTTCATCTGGCCAGGTTTACCACTCTGCCCTTCAGCATGATGTATATAATTTGCATCCTAGCCCAAACGTTCGGCATGTCCATGAACCAACTACACCAATATTGCCCCTTTAAAGATAAGCACAGGATTGGGGATGGTAGCTAATAAGCCCTGCAACCTTCCCTGGTCCTCTCTCTATAGGCTTTGGAGGAAGAGTTTCTAAGAAACGGTTGTGAGCAACTGAACCAGGTGATGTTCTTGAAAAGGCTCTCTGACTTCTCCTCTCAACCAGAGGGGATTTGGACACACTTCTGGATTTGCAGGTTTCTATGCCAAGCTAGTTACTGAAGGAGAGATTCCATACCAAGCCCAGCATCTCATGAGTTATATGACAGAATTGTCCTGACTTATTTACAGTCATTTAGATAAGAAATGAAAATGTGTTCATTCATGTATCCATTATTGAATTCCTACGATGTGCATAGTTCGGCACTGAGGGAGATACCAAATGTATTATATATATATATATAATAATGTTACATAATTATCCATATTAATAATTATGTATATTATATTATTATTAATATGCATATTATGTACTATTATTAATGGGCATATTATTGTGTAAATGTACTAATTGTATGTGTTGATTAATTCTGTATAATATAGATAATAATTATTAGCATTATCATAATAAAATAATGTTTTCCTTTTATATCAGAGAGGCATGGTAGAAAAAGCACTAAATTTAGAGTCAGAAAGAATTTTTTTATTCTTCATATTTTTCTTCCCAATGCTTATCACACTCACTGGCACATAGTAGGTACCTAATTAATAACAGGCAGCTAAGTGATACTGAGGATTGAGCACTCATCTTGGGGTCAGGAAGACTTGGATTTGAATCAGCCCTCAGACATTTACTAGCTGGATGACTCTGTGCAAGTCACTTTAAAAAACCCTATTTGCTTCAGTTTCCCCCTCTATGGTAGGGATCAAATGAAATAATGTTTGTAAAATGCTTTGCAAACCTAAAAGCCCTATATAAATGCTATTTTTACTGTTACCTCCATGTCTAATAATAATATTAATAATAACAAAGGCTTTTTGGTTGGTTACTTTGTGAGCAGGGGCAAATCATGTAACCTCTCTTCTCTTCACATGGAAAACATCTCGAGAGTAGATGCAGCTTGCAAACTTTGAATCACTGTGAGCATCAGTTATTATTTCTAGGTTTTTAGGATTACAAAGTCTTTTATGTCCATTCTATTATTTCTATTTTCACCTAAATAAAAAGCCTATAAGTAACAATCAAGTAAGATGATTAACCTCATTTGACTGTTGGGAAATTTGGGGCTCCATCAGGCAGTCAACAAGTGTCTGTTAAGCACCTACTATGTGCCAAGGTCACACATCCAATGAGTAGGAAGGCTGGAATTCAAACCGAGGTCCTCTGATGCTCTTTCCAGTGCACCACTCAGCATCATGGCTTCTGTCCTCAAGGAGAGTAAAATGAAGTGGATGGCCAAGAAGTGCGCCCACCCAAAAATTAAACAAAGGAGCATATGATGGTCTAGCTTTCTCAGGTCTTCTCTGCACACCTGGGGTCTGACTTTTCAATTGAACCCTCTCCATCTGGAAGAGGTAAATTGCTCCCTCAGAACAGGTGTCTTCACCTGCTAGGCCACTGAGAGACCATTTAGTAAATTGCTTTCCCCCGGAAATGAAAAACAATCCATTTTTTTTTTTTAATGCTGAGAGGACTGCATTTTCTGTGCCCCGCACTGTGCTAGATATGGGAAGACATTTAAGAAAGAAGAAAAAGACAGAGTCCCTGCCCACTTAGGTCTTCAGTCTACCAGATATAAGCACAACTCACACAGGGAACATCAGAAAACAAGTGAAGACTGAATTTTGATGCTAATTCAAATATATTTGAGAAAAGGGAGAGATCAGCATAAGCTAGACCAGAGAGAGAGGGGAGCTGTCCTCCATGTGACAAGCTTGAAAAGGATCCTGAAGGATGATTAATACTCCAAAGGGTAGATGGAAAGGGAGAAACTTTCTAAGCTCTGGGGTAGCACCAGCAAAAGCCTAGGGGCAGGAAAGGATGAGGAGTTGGAGAAGAGGTATGGAGGACAGGATGATCTGAACAGAGTGAAAGTACTATGGACTAATGGTATAAAGCTTAAACAGGGTGAAATCGGGCAAGGTCCTGAAAGCTACATCCGGGAAATGGGATTTAATGACACCGGAAATAAAGGCCTTATGTTGTTTTGGTTTTTTTTTTAATGGTATAATGATTTCCCTCTAGGACTATGTAGAGAAAAGAGAAGCAACTTTCTTCTTACTGGTACAACCCAACCTCTTGCGCATATTTTCTTTCCTTGAGTTACCTTTCTGGACATAATTGACAAAAGGTCAGCTTAATCCCAATAGTAAAGAAATTGCTATTAATTCCCTTTAGTGAACACTCTCATCTTCACAAATGCTATCCATTGTGACATCATTTTCTGAGTTCCCCACAAAAATAGAAAATGGAACAACAGATATTTTATGTGTCTTGAAACAGGGCCTCAGAGTAAGCACTTAATTTTTCTTTCATTCTTTCATTCATGAAGCTATTGAAGAACATTTGGCTCTTTGTAACTGTGCGGATTTTTTGAGCATCCGTCTCATAATAATAGTAATAATAATATGGCATTTTAAAGACCAAATGGAGCACTATGGTTCTCAGGAGTGGATGGGGCAAGGGAAAATACCTGGGAGTACTTAGAGTTTCTATCTAGGTATTTCCAAGGACAAGAAGTTGAGGGAACAGAGAAGAAAGCAGGGGAAAAAGAAGCAAGGGAAGGAGGCAGAGAAGTAGAAAGGTGAAGGAGGGTACAATGGACAGAAAGATATTTTTATAACTGCTTAAAGAAAAGTCACAACTTACAAACAATTATTTATACATCTGGTTTATAACAAAATTATATTATGCAAATGATGTACTATATCAGCTCAGAGCTGAAACTCTGATTACAACAATATGGGCCCTTTTCTAGAATGCCAGTAGACAGAAAGGAAATGCTAGTCAGCAACCCAACCAGGAAAGATCTATTTTGGTACATAAATTATGCAGCTTTGTATTTATTCAATTAAGCTAATCCTGAATGAATCCTTCTGGGAATGTTCTGTGTAAACATTACAAAATCCAGCCAGAAGCAGCACCCCTCAGTCCTCTCCTGTTAGCCCCATACCAAGGTACTACTCCAGTTGCTCCTCCGTTGACTCCCAAGCATCTTCTCCAGCACTACCAGGGCCAGCTTTAATTTAAAAAGAAAAAAGAAAGAGCCCGTCTGGTTTTGGGGCCGTGGAAATCCAGGGGAGGCCACACAAGGCTTGAAAAGTTGATTGTTTGGGGCTGCAGTGGCATAGAACTCACATGGTGGTTTTATTAAATCTGAGCATTCTTCAGCAGACATTAAATGAAAGGTAATATGGAGTGTGTTGGAGGCTGGCCCTCCCAGATGCACACTGACAGCTCCATCTTAGCATGGACTTGGAGGGGCCTCTCTGCCTTTTCATTGCTCTTCGTCAAGTGGAACAGTCTAATATCTTCCATCTAAATCTCCCTCTTTATTGGATACAATAACCATCCCCCAATTCATGACTGAAGTTATTCTGACATCATTCTCAAAGGTCACAAACACTGAGAACACAGAGCCAGGGATGTTTTTTTTTTTCAGGTGAGGCCATAAATGCTCATTGATGGATTGCACTTACCATTTTAACTTAATCAGAAAAAACTTGTGAAACCCAAAACATCCCTGCCTCAAAAGCTCCTTTGGCCTCTTTGGAGTTTTGAGCCTTGGCTAGTTCCCTTGGATAACGGCAGAAATTTCAGGGTCATTGACCCTCACCTGGCCAGAGTTGCCTTCAATTCGATTCAATTCAGCAAGCATTAATTAATTACCTACCATATGCCAGGCACCATGCCAAGTTCTAGGCATACAAGGACAAAAATTATTTCTCTGTCCTCAAAGAGTTTACCTTCCACTGGAGAAACTATGAATTCCAAAAAGTAGAGCTCAAGAGAAGGAAACAACATATACACAGACAATTAGATACAAAATATTATTTGAAAATACAAAATAACTTCCTGGGAGCATTAATGATCAAAGAGATCAGAAAAGACCTCTTGTAGAAGATCACACTTAAGCTGAACCTCAGAGGGAATTTCGAGAAATAACCCTAAGGAAGGCAGAGGATTCCTGGCATAGGGGACAGCCCATGCCAAGGCGTGGAGAAAGAGATGTATACCTTTGAGAGATATATTCACTTTTTAAACATCAGTGAAGATCTGAGACACAAACATTCTGGGGGTTCTTTCCTAAGCTAGTTATGTAAGCAACTTTGATTTGATTATTTGGTTCTGTTGCAGGCGGGTGGAAGGAAAGGCTCCAAATTAAAGAAAGAGAGAAGTAGAAAAAGGACAGATGGAAAACATTATCCCCCCTCAGGAAAACAACACTGGTGGTAAGTTCATCTTTGGACGAGTTCAGTGATAACAATAAGTGAAAACTTTTTGTTCCTGCCTCATAAATATGAGTTATGTTAAAATTCCACAAAATTAAGAATTTAACTTAATTCCCTTGGACACTGGCAGAAAAGTGTTCGAAGTGGCATGTACCATCATTGAACCTTACTAAGCAGCCTAGAAGACACAATGATCCAGAAATCGCTAGAAGTAAAGTATTGTATTAAGTTATTTTTTATCAGAATTTCGAAGCTAGGATCTTTACAGAGAACTACAAAATATAGAATGGTGTTGGAGTGGGAGGGAGGGGGAGAAAAGAAAGATTTAGCACTTCTGCTTGGGCCACGAAATTTCTAACTTTCACGGACATTTCCTATATCAAGGAATGGCTTTAAGACCCTCTCCTAAGTATTTTTCAAGTTACCCAACTACAAAGTGGTCCTTGGTCACTTTGAATGGAATGATGTGTGATTGTGTGCTTTAAAATAGAGTATACATACCCCATAACAATAACCACATGGTACCAGAAACACCACATGTCTAAGGCTCATCTGTTCCCCTAATCTTGACTCTTAGCTACCCAGAGAGGTTTTTGCCATAACAGAAAGATCACCAAATTTCCAGTGTGTACAATGTGTAAATGATTATAGGAATGGGGAAGCAAAGCCACGTTAATGCAGGTGGCTCCTGCTGAGCAAGAGTCAAACTGTTAGCCAGCCATTCCACTGCTAACTCAGATGAAACATTACAGTTGGCCCAGCTCAATTCAATTCACTTCAACAAGCTTTCATTCAGTGAATCCTAAGTGCCAGGGGGTGCCAGGGACACAAAAACAAACTACGTGACAGGCCCAAGCCTTGAGGGGTTCACAATCTGTTGATGTTGTCCAGTTGCTCCAGCTGAGTCTGACTCTTCCAGATGGCATTTAGGGCTTTCTTGGCAAAGGTACTGGAGTGGTTTTGCCATTTCCTACTCTACCTCATTTTACAGATAAGGAAACTGAGGCCAACAGAGTTCAGTGACTTACCCAGGGTCATACAGCTAGTGAGCATTTAGTGTGCATTTCCAATCTGTCTGAGGCCAGATTTGAACTCAGGTATGCAAAATGTATGCAGAATAAATGAAAGGGGCACTCACAAGTGGGTCTCAGGGAAAGACTTATGCAGGCAGTAACACCTGGGCTGAGTCTTGAAGGAAGCCAGGAATTTCAAAAGTTGGGGATTGAAGAGAGAGTTTAGTCCAGGCCTGATTGATACTTTGCATAAAGGCCAGAGGCAGCGATAAAATGTCGTGTAAAAGACAGGTAAAGTGGGCTGATTTGCTGTTCTCCTACATGTAGGTGACATGACAAATGATGCTGACAAGGATAAACATTTTTTATATGACCTGTGCTAATATTTACCATAATGCCAACAACTCCAATATTAATTCTCCTGATATTTTCCCCCTTGAGCTGTGTCTCCACAGTAATCCAAACCCACATCAGGGGTGAGGAGACGAAGATGAATACTTGAAAGCATTAGGAATTGGCCACCATTCTCATGCCTTTGTCCGTACCAATAGCAGCCTCAATCATGGATCTGGATGAGACATTAGGATGTTCCTTTGTCCTTAATTTCCTAAAAAAATGTCCAAGTGTCCGAGGGCAACTAGGTGGTACAGCAGATAGAGTGATGGGCCTGGAGTCAGGGAGACCTGAGTTCAAATCTAACCTCACACCTACTAGCTGTATGACCCTGGTCAAGTCACTTAACCCTGTTTGCCTCAATTTACACATCTGTAAAATGAGCTGGAGAAGAAAATGGTAAACCACTCCAGTACTTCTGCCAAGAAAACCCCAAATGGGGATTGAACAACACAACAAAAATCTGCCTCTTAATGACCTGTTTGTCCTTGGGCAAATCACTTCATGTCTCTGGGTCTTAATTCCTCATTTATAAAACGAGTAAGTTGGACTCAGAGATGTCTAAGATTTCTCTCAGGTCTAAAGCCATGAGCTAGACTGCCATCCTCAGCAGACCTTATCTCCCTGGAGCCAAGAACCTCAGGTATCCTCATTGCTGCTCATAGGTAATAGTTTTCGTCCTTTGCTCATTTGTCTTGATAATCCATTTGGTCCTATATCTAACACTAGATCTCCAAATATACTCCATGGTTTTATAGTTGCCATCATTGATGAGGAATTTGGTTCTGCAACATAATTAAAGGTCACTCAAGGCAATGGATCAGTTGCTCAAAAAGCATTCACTAAGGAATTACCATGTGCTAGACACCGTGCTAAGCACGGGGGATACAAAGAAAGGCAAAAACAGCCCCTGATCTTAAGCAGCTCACAGTCTAAGGGGGGTTGGAGGAGAAGGGGAAGACATCTACAAAGTGGATGGAAGGAAATCTCAGAGGCGGTGGCACTTCTCGAAGAAGGTGACATCTGAGCTGAGTGTTGAAGAAAGCCAGAGATGCTAAATGATTAAGATGCATAGGAAAAATATCCCAGGTCTGGGCGAGTAGAGGGTTAGTTTTGTACAATCATCAACCATTTTTTCTTTCCCAAAGAGAAGGGAGGCTAGGGAACTTTTTAAAAATCCCTCTGCAAAACGGGAACAGCTTTGCAGTTAGAGGAATTCATCTCAGGGAAGAGTTCTAGCTAATGACAAGCATTACATCTAAATCTATGATCATTGCTTTTTAAAAGGAACAGATTGGATCAAAATGGTTTGCTATTCAACAAGCACATCAACCCGCAGATTACAAATTCGCTTTGTAAATATAGCCCTTTCTCCTCTGTAAAAAGAGAGAGCAATGAAAGCAAAATTTGGTTTGTGGGCTCCTATTAAATTAGCATTGATTTTCTTTTTACTGCCAAGCTAAAGTAATATCAACACTAAGGAGTTCTTTAACCCTATTTAAAGTATGCCTGTTTACACTGGATTTAGTACCCAGGGTGTTTATCTTGCTGTTTACAAGGAACAAAAAATCAATGTCTGGAGAGAAGGTGTTTTCAGAAAATTACAGTCACTCTAGAAGCTACAGGCACACCCGGGATGGCCTCACTCCTGGAGCTCCAATTGAAACCAAGAAAGAAGGGTTAATCCAATAAGGCGTGAGCTGATGTTAAACATTCCCAACTGTCCAAATTTGATTTGTTCCGGGCATGAAAGGCTAATTTAAGCCAAATATTGACTCATGTAAACAGAATTCTCTGAGTGACTGTTCTTGCCTTTCAAAAATATTGGACTACTTTTTTTTTAAAGCCTAGATCTCCCTATCTAGGCAGAAGTTCCTCAAAGGACCAACCGCACCACTGATCAGCTTTGATCTGTTCCATTTCTGATTTGAGCTAGTTTGCCTGCTCTTAGGCAACCTGGTAGTCCCCCACGTCCAGGGGCTCACCATATTGATGACGAACTTAATGCAGATACCAGATTGGCCTTAACTATTGCATCCTGGAACTCCCAAGTTTAAGAGCTCTGCCATATGTCACAAATATACCACTATGCTTAGCTTAAGCTACCCCTGAAAACAAAAAGCTTAGAATCTGAAAGGTAGTGAGTGAAGAGGACACATATTTAAGTGTGAATGAAGTACAGGACTTTGGGACTAAAGACAGCATATGACAGCACATGCACCAGGATCATAGAGTCCATTAGAGGAGAGTACAGTGTAAGGCAACTGGAAAGTTATATGCCAAACAAACGTCTTTATATTTGATTCTGGAGGTAATAGCGAGCCAGTGGAGTTTACTGAGTGTAGTACTTCAGTGTACTTCCAATGTGGGAGGTAAAAGTGTCAAAATTTCCCCTGAAAATCAGCGAATATTGTGATATCAGTAACAAGTCTTCTACTATTTTGTTACCTATATGAGTTTACACATGAAATGCTCCCACTTTTAAGGAATAGAAAGCAGCATGTCCATTAGCTTTTTGCCCCAAAAATGACTGTTCCACAATAGAAATGCACCAGTAATTTTTAGGACCAACATTACCATCACTGACTCACAGACCACGAGCTGGGAGGTAGCTTAGAGGTCACCTAATCCAACAACCCCATTTGATAGATGAGGAAATTGTGGCGCAGAGATTTTGTGAGTGGACCACGTCCTTCAGCTGATCCTTCAGATAATCAGTCAGGATTTGTACCCAGGCCTTGACTCCAAAGCCTACAAATGCTCTCTCCACTGCCCTGTACTCACTGGCTTCCACGTCTGAGCCTGTTTAGTAAAATGGCTTTAGTAAAATAGCTTGGGAAACCTGAGACAAATTTTTCATTTAATATAATACAACTTTAGGTCATTTCTTTCCCCATGTAAATTTTGGGACAAGTTAAGTGACTCAAACTTTCTTAGTAAATAAAAGGGAAGGTCAAATACAAGTCCAATTGATTGGAGAATTCAATAATAGCACATCAACATGTGCTGATTCCAATCCACCATCATATTACATATTTAACTTTGTATATATTTTCTATTGATTCACTTCAGTGAATTGTTTCCATCCAGTAGAAGGCAGGTTCCTTGGGATTCATTTTTGCCTTTGTATCCCCAGGACCCAGTCAAGTGCCTCGCCCATAGTAAGGACTAGATATGTATGTATTGAATGTTGAATGAATGAAGTCATGAAATGGCAGACATATATCTAGCAATTGAGAGGTTCCATTCAAAATATAACCCAATTATTTCAAAGATTCCAAGCCATTCCTCTCACAGAAGGCAGAGCTGTTAGATGACATAGCTGAGCAGTGAACTAGATTCATATAGTGAAGTAGAAAGAACATTGACTTTGGAGTCAGAGGACCTGGTTTCAAATGCTATTCTTATTATTATTATTTTTGCAAATTTGGTCAAGTCATTGTCCTTCCCTAGACCTCACTTTCTTCATCTGTAAAATGAGAGGGTTAGACTAGATAGATGACCACTGAGGTTCCTTTTAGATCTAACCCTAGGATCCTATAATCCTAGGAAGTTTCCTTCAAATGGATATTGGCACTGCCTATCAACCAATCAATTAAAAACACTTGTTAGGGGCTTACTGCTTGGTATTTATCCTGTAGTGGTCATCAGATACCCAAGAAGTATCACGCATTCTGCTACCCCAGATTGATTCATTAGAAGTTGAATCAAAATAGATTGGTGGCTTCAACAGGAAGATACTGTTAGGATGATTTGATTAATGGTTCTTGGTTCTACTAGCTAGTCTTCAGATTGACCTTAAATACCATGACCTACCCTTGAAATTTCATCAACTTTCACTTACTTTAAAACAAGTGTGTCCTAATGCATTGTTGATGGAATTGTGAACTGATCTGACCGTTCTGGAGAGCAATTTGGTATTCTGCCCAAAGGGCAACCAAACCATGCATACTCTTTGATCCAGCAATACCACTACTAAGTTTGTATCACAAAGAGATCATAAAAAAGGGAAAAGTGCCCACATGTACAAAAATATTTATAGCAGCTCTTTTTGAAGTGGCAAAGAATTGGAAATTGAAGGAATACCCATCAGTTGGGGAGTGGCTGAACAAGTTGTTTTATATGAATGTAATGGAATACTATTGTGCTATAAGAAATGATGAGCAGGCTGATTTCAGAAAATCCTGGAAAGACTTGCGTGAACTAATGCTGAGTGAAGTGAGCAGAACCAGGAGAACATTGTATACAGTAACAACAATACTGTGTGATGACTAACTGTTTAGCTCTTCTCAGCAATGCAGTGATCTAAGACAATTCCAAAAGACTCATGATGGAAAATGCTACCCACATCCAAAGAAAGAACTATGGGTCTGATTGCAGATCGAAGCATACTATCTTCTCTTTTTTGTTGGTTTCTTCTTATGTTTTTTCTGTTTTGTTCTGATATTCTTTCACAACAGGACTAATGTGGAAATATGTTTAATATGATTGCACATGTATAGCTTATATCAGATTGTATGCTGTCTTGGGGAGAAGGGAAGGAGGAAAAAATTTGAAACTCAAAATCTTATAAAAATGAATGTTGAAAACTATCTTTATATATAATTGGTAAAAATAAAATACTATTAAGTGGGGGGAAAAACAAGTGTGTTTTCCAAATTTTTCCTTATAAAGACTGCAAATAGGTCCTAGCCCTTAAAAATAATTGCCTTCCTTCATAGAAAAGAGACACAGTGTCTGTAAACATCTCTCTTCCTTCTGTGAATATATGTTTCCCGTGGAAAGACAACCATGTCTTCATGGTTGTATATATCAAGAGAATCATTCTCTTAATTGAAAATTGCATCCCAACTCTTTATACATGATGGATTCAAATGATTACTGCTTTCTCTTTCTCTATTTACTTTTTTAAAAAAGCTTTGCTAGCTAGATGAAATCAGTGTGACCTGTCTTCATAAGTATCTAAGGGAGTAGATATTAGTTGTTTAGTATGCAGTCTTAGTTAATAGCTACATTATTAATCTAAATAACGACATCATCATAATGAAATCAGTTGTCCTCCCCTGTGAATGCTGTAAGGTTGGAAAATTCATAGGCATTTCCATAACTGTTCATTTTGATGTTATTGGGTAAGGCTGCTTACAGTTGAATATAAGTACTTGGCCATGATTCAGAAAATGATGTTTGTAATCTCAAGAATGTGGCCATTCAGGAAAAGGTTTGATAGCTCAACTGTCCTCAATGGGTCATAACTTCTGGGTTGTTGTTAGCTTTTTTTTCCAGTAAAGATAAATACAAACCACTCTCAATGCCTTTAAACTTCTATTTTCTTAGTAATATCTATGTGGATGATTGACAAATGCTTTTGGATGATGATACATAGGATTGGGCTTACTCCACTCATTCAATATTTGCATTGGTTGGTACTTTAGTGAGTCCATAATGTTGTTGGTGTCAGTGTTCCTGCCTCCAATGCAGATCACAGCTCATCTGTGACTTCTCATCCTTTGCAATTCATGTCCAAGTCTCTCCATAAATCACTCAATACATTGGAAACATGGAGGATTCATTCAGTGCACTGGAGCTCCTCCCCTTCTTTCAATACCTTAAGGATGCCAGTGTTGTGGGATTTTTCTCTATTTTCTTTGGATTTCATTTCATAATCAGCTCACCTCTTTTTATGTTCCAATATGTTCTAAGTAGTAGTTTTCTGGCACCCCATCATACAAACACAATTCATCAATCAGTCAGTAAATATTTATTAAGCACCTACTATTTACAAAGAATTAATGCTGGGTACTGAGGATACTCAGACCCCCTCTATGATCCACCAGTTCTTCATCCTAAAGCTTTACTCTGACCCTGAAATTTACCCATTTAAAGTATCTCCCACCCCTCTGGGCTCTTTTGCAAACTGGATGGTTCCTCCCAGAGCCTCCATTTAAGGAAGGCAACTGGCCAGTCACATCTCATTCCTCTCCAGGCTATACTCACCATGCACCCATATCTTTATCCTCTCCTTCTCCCACCACCACACACACAACACACACACAACACACACATACACATATACACACATACATACACACACACACACATATACACACACACTCACACATACACATACACATGTACACACATACACACAGAACACACACACACATATACACACATACATACACAAACACAACTCACATACACATACACACACACACACACACACACACACACACACACACACCCTTGGATCTTCCTTTTATGCATCATCTTCCCCCTCTGGCTGCCCCCAGAAACAGCTAGGTGGTACAGCGGATAGACCACTGGGCCTGGAATCGGGAAGACCTAAGTTTAAATCTGGCCTCAGATATATGCTAGCTATACGACTCTGGGCGAGTCAATTAACTTATATCTATCTTAGTTTCCTCATCTGTAAAATGGATGCTAATAATAGCAGCTACCTCGCAGGGTTATTGCGAGGATCAAACCAGGTAGAGGAAATGTTTTCAGTAAGTGCTTAATAAATGCTTATTTCCTTATTCCCTTCCCCATTAGAATGTAAGCTCCTCAAGGGCAAAGACTGTCTTTCCAGGTACAATTGTATTCCCGTTGCTTAGCACAGTATCTGGCACTTAATGAAAGCTTGTTTATTGACTGATGCAACAGTCCCTGCTCTCAAGAAGTTCACGAGCCATCCTTTGTGATATGGTACCATCTGCTTATGTCTGCCATGTATTGGAGGCAGTATGACGGAGTGGAAATGATAGCAGATTTGGAGTCAAGAAACCTGAGGTCAAATCTGGCCTTAGACACTTACTAGCTGTGTGACCCTGGGCAAGTCACTTCACCCTGTTTGTCTCAGTTTCCTCATCTGCAAAATAAGCTGAAGAAGAAAATGGCAAACAACTCTAGTATCTTTGCCAGGAAAACCCCAAATGGCATCATGAATAACTGGACACAACTAATCGGCAAAACATCAACAATATCGAGTTATTTATAATTGCAATTCTTCCCAAATCATTATATTCCATGATTTGCAAGACATATGCACATTAGATGTTAAAGGAGATAAGTTAACCAAATGTTGGTTAGGGATCATTGAAAGCACCAGATAATATCTCAAATTCAACCTAGCTCTCTGTTTCTTCTGCTCTATTAGGGTCCTGCTCATAATTACAATGTGCTATGATAGATAGATAGACAGATAGATAAACAGATAGATAGATATCATTGGGCAAACTCAGTGGCCTGCACACTCATCTTTTCATCCATTTTGGTTTTCTAATGTAGATGATTGAATCAACGTCTTTTTCATTTCTGTGGTTTTCGCTGAGGGGGCTTTGTAGTGTTACAATACTGGATGTTACACTAATTAGTACTGATTTCTTCAAATAAGAGGCTTTGGACAATATGACCTTTAATAGAGAACTGTGCTTTACTTTCAGCTTTGCATAGGACATCATCTGTGTTGCTGACAATATTATAGTTAAGCATAGGTCTCCTATCTTACTAGAGAAATATATCTTCCTAAGGAACTAGATCAGTGATGACTTTATAGACCTTGTGCATCCATTCAAATGTCTCCCCATCAGTAGCTTTTACTTTCTGTTGATTCCTAAGGGATTTATGTTTTCTTCACTTTTCTTCAAGATTTTATTTTAATTCTCTGTATGCTACTGTGGTTGGATTTTTTTTTTGCTTTCATTTAACCCATTGGACTGATGGTACCTCATTTCCTCATCTTCAGTACCCTAAGGAGGTACAAGATCAAGACAGATGTGTATACAGATGACCTTAAATAATCCATTTGGGAAAAAAACTAATCTAAGTAATGATAATAGCAATCATAGCTAAGATTTGAATAGCACTTTAAGGTTTGTGAAGCGATTTACATCTCTTATTCACGTGATCCTTGCAACACACAACCTTACCTTTGAGGTAAATCTTATTTTGACCTCATTTTGGAAATAAGAAAAATTAAACTGAGAGGACTTAAGTGACTTCACAGGGCCACAGAGCTAGTGTCTGGGGCAAGATTCAAACTCAGCTCTTCCCTACCCCCCCTCTAGCCTCTACACCACTGGTGTCAAACACAAGTAGAAATGAACTGCTACAGGCCATATATTAACATTATTATCTATTACTATTATCTGTGTTTTATTATTTGTGTTACTATTATCTATTATTTTATTATATTATTTCATTAACTATTTCTCAATTACATTTTAATCCGGTTCTATTAGGACCTTTGAGGAAGCAGAGAGTTGGACACATCCACTCTATACCATCTCACTGCCTCAGTCATAATGATTTTTCTTGAATTATCCAGAAAACTCAGGCTAAAATTGGTTTCTTGATGGAATTTTCTAGATTGTCTTGACCATACGTATCAAGAGTTACCTTCTTAAATCACAATAGATGTGATTCTTCCCTTTGGAAGAAATAATTTGCAGTCAATCAAAAGGCAATGCAAAGTTGATGTTGGGTGAGAGCAAATAGCAACCCATTGTACCAAAGAATTATTTATAAATTAGAAACAGAGTCAAAAATGCCATCAAAGAAATGTAGGAACAAAAAAGAACATGGGGTGGTCACATGGCAATAAAGAAATGGACCAGTCAGTTAACAAGCATTTATTAAGTACTTTCTTGGTTTCCAGAACTGTGCTAAATGCTGGAGATACAAAAACAAGAGGGAAACAACTCCTACCCAGGAGATTACACTCTAATGGGGAAACCAACATGTGTATACATAAGTGCATACATAAATGATTTATTCAACATAAATCCAGGTTGGATTGGAAGAGCACTAGTAGCCAGGGGTGGGGACAGTTCAGGAAAAGAATTTCCTATGTCACTTGAAAGGCATCTTGAAGGAAACCAGGGATTTCCAGAGGTTAAAGTAAGATTGGAGAACCTTCTAGGAATAAGAGAACCGCAGGGCAGAGGCACAGAGACTGGAGGTTGAGTGTTGTGTGTGAGAAATAGTGAGTAGTCAAGTATGGCTGAATCACAGAGCAGGGGTAGGAGGAGGGAGTGTTAAAAGAGGTCGATATAGAAGAGGACACTAAATTTGGCAGTCACGAATTCACTGACGATTTTAGAGAGGAGCAGTTTTGGTTGAGGAGCAAGGTAGGAAGCCTGATTAATTAATTAAGTCAAGGTTAAGAAAATAATGTGAAGAGAATAAGAGGAAGAGCTGAGGGGAGGTGGCTTCTTCAAGAAATATGTCTAAGAAAAAGAGGACAGAGGATGAGTTTGCAGAGAAAGTCAGATCTAGTGAGGGATTTTTTCTTTGTTTATATTGTTTTTTTAAGGATGGCGGTGACATGGACATACTTCCAGGAAGCAAAGAAAAGACATGGAGATAAGAAGAGATTGATGATTGAAGAGAGTGTGGGGATGACAATCAATGGGAGAGGACAAGAGGTAATGGAATCAAAGATTGAAGCAGAATGGTAAACCTTGATGAGAAGGGTCACCTCTTCATCAGAGACAGGAAAAAAGGAAGAAGCTGTAGGGAATGAAGTCGAGGGGCTGTAAAACGAAAGTAGGAATTGTCAGATGAGAAGGAGAGGTGGAAAAAGAGTTCTCCATGAAGAGTTTCATTTTTTTTATCAGTAAAGTATGAAGTGAAGGCCTCCACCAAGAAAGTGCAAAGAGGGAGTACTATTGGAAGCTTGAGAAAAGACAACCAACAAACATTCTGTGAGTATCGATGGTATCCTTGTAAATACAAGAGAAAACAAAGAAAGCCCTCAGAATGTTGGGGGAATCCCCATGCTAAATTTACAGGACATCATGGAGAAGAGTCACATAGGAGAGGCAGGCACAGATAGGTCTTGATCCTCATTGCTGGAAGGAATACCCACCTCAATGAGATCCTTGTTCCATTGGAATATCCAAGTGTCATCGAATCTTAATTTTAAGAATCACTTCATTTCGGCAGCTTTCTCGCTCACACGTGGTTGGGGGCTCAGGGGAGAGCCTTCTGCCCTGTCATATCACATTACTCATGAGACAGAAAGCAGGTAATTCTGAGGCTAATATCATCTTTCAGTATTAAGACTGACAGATGAAATGTTGTAATACATTCGCAAAATTTGATGAAAGAAGAAAAGAACATTCTCGGTTAATAAAGTATGGCCCAGGTCCAGGCAGCCAGATGTGAGCTTGATTCATGGAAAATGATTTACATGGTCCAATTGCACTGTCTCTACAATTTTCTTTTTACACATCAGTCTAGATCTAGAGTATGGAAGGAGTGGGGGGAAGGGAAGTGTGTGTGTGTCTAAGGGTTATATGCTGGTTTTTGTTTTCATTTTGATTTATCATTAGATTCCGAGACTTAACTTTCTCTAGTCTGTTAAAAATGATGTCGTTTTTATTGCATTTATTGCACTTAATGATGAACCTTTCTATAAACCCACTAAGGCAAAAATGATCAAAATACTGTACAGTTAATTTAATAAACCACATGATTTGCTTTGAGTTCTCACGCAGCATGAACATCCACGTGACTAAGTTTGCACATCTACATGATCATGACCCAATGCTAGCTCACATTCATACAGCACGTTAGAGTTTGCATCACCCCTTAGATGTGTTATTTAATTAGAGTCTCATAATTACCCGGTGGCATAGGTGTTCGAATTATTCCCAGCTTGAGGATAAGGAGACAGAGACTAATCGAGATGAAGTGACTCGACTAGGGTCACACAGCTAGCAAGTGACAGGGGCAGGATTTGAACCTTGTTCTTCCTGACCTCATTTCCAATGATCACTCCTACATGTGACACTTAGTTGTGTCAAATCACTTAACCACTTTGAGTCTCAATTTGGAGATAATTATATTGTCCAAGGCTGTTATGAGAATCAGATGAGACAATATATGTAGAACACTTTGTAAACCTTCAATGCTAGGTATTATGATTATTATTATATTATCATCTCATTGTTACTTTTTTTAATGTTTATTCAGTCATTTTTCAGTCATGTCTGACTCTTTGCAACCCCATTTGGGGTTTCCATGGCAAAGACTCTGGAGCAGTTTGCCATTTCCTTCTCCAGCTCATTTTGTAGATGAGGAAACTGAGGCAAACACAGTAGAGTTACTTGCCCAGGGTCGCACAGCTAGTAAGTGTGTGAGTACAGATTTGAACTCAGGAAGATGAGTCTTCCTGACCCCAGGCCCAGTACTTTACCCACTGTGCTATTTAGCTGCCAAAATACAACCAAACCTCCCCGTTGGGGAATTGAAACTGGGTCTCCCACGTGACAGGCAGGGATGCTCACCACTATATTAAACAGGAAGGCTTGGTTTTGTGTTGTTTTGTTGTTTTTAGTGGAGTTTGGATAGAAATGGTCCAAGGACACATCACTGTGCTGCTATTATCCTTTTGTATTTAATGGTATGTGGGAGACTGCTCAGGTCGGTAAAAAGACTGCCTTTTGTAATTTAATAAGAGTATGGGAATTGAAATGGCTCATTGAAAGCATCTTCAGCTCACCTTCAGCATTCCCTAAGACAGCATAACTAACTTGAGTCAGTTCCCATGCTAATTTGGATTGGGGCTAAGGTACTTGTGTTACCCAAATGGGCATTTATGGAGTATGACCAAAGATGAGCCAACACAGTCATTTCAGTTTCTGGCCCCCACATCTTGGTGATACTTCTTTCTCTTTGATTATGGATTTTCCAATTCCCATCCCTTAAGATGTCTTTTTCAAACAACAAAGGGTTACAACATCTTACTCTAACCCGAAGTGGTCCCTTTCCACTTTTTTCCACCATTGCTTTTAATCTTCTCAGAAAATCTCCCTGGGTGGAGTAGAATGAATGCACTCATCATTTCAAAATGCTTCCCAAATCCCCCAATCATCCAGTCCTGGGTGGGAATGGATTAAAAGGGATAATGTGTCCTTTACCAGTTAATCAAGACTCCATTTGGACTAATTCGGTTCCTCTTTCCTGATACAATGCTTCCATTTTTCCCAGTGACCTAAAAACAGTAGATTTTAGAGATATCAACATGGACAAACACCAAAAAGTGCTCATGCCATTGTAACAGGAGCTTGTCCGTTTTCCACAGGCTCTAGGCATTTTAAACATTTCTGTGACCTAGAACCCTCTGGCAGCCTGGGGAAACCTCCAGACCCCTTCTTAGAGTCACCTTTGTAAATGCATAAAATAAATAAAATACACAGGATTAAATAGGAACTATAGTGAAATGCAATTATAGGGAGACTTAAAAACAAAAAAAAGGACCCAGATCCCAGATTAGAACCCCTGCTCTAGAACAAAATCCACATTGTAACACTGGAGATTCTAAAGTAGCACAAAACACAAAATCCTCATGATATGGTGCTGTTGCCCAAAGATACTTCATCTCTTTCTTTTCCTGCTATTAATTTTCATTTATTCATTCAACAACATTTATTAAGTGCCTACTATGTGACCGGCACTGAGGCTACATAGAAAAGTGAAGCAGTCTCTGCCCTCTAGGAGCTTATATTCTCTTGGGGGAAGCAGAGCAGGTGGACAGCATGTAGATTGATGAGTAAATACAAGGTCTATGCAAAGTGAATACTTCACATTTCCAATGGGCAGGTGCAGCACAAGGGCCCTAGGAATAAGGGATGGATCGGGATGGATCAGGATGGACCTCCTGGAGGAAGTGGCACTTTAGCTGAGCCCAGAAGGAAGCTAGGAAATTCTAGCAGGTGTACATGAAGAGGTAGTGAATTGTAAACACAGGATAGAGCTTGTCAAAGGGACATAGGGGAGAGGTGAAATGTTGGGTAGTAGTAGGAAGAATAAGCAGACAAGTGACCTTGAAAATGGTAATTTTGGGGCAGCTAGGTGGCACAGTGAGTAGAGCATGGGCCCTGGAGTCAGGAGGACCTGAGTTCAAATCTGACCTTAGACACTTGACACACTTGCTAGCTGTGTGACCTTGGGCAAGTCACTTAACCCCAATTGCCCTGCCTCCCCCCTCCAAAAAAAAAAAAAAAGAAAATAACAGTTTAATCTATTTATTAGACCTAAAGCCCCCACATTCATGGTGTTTTTCCATTATGTTTGTCACAACATGAACTTAGTATGTGATTAAGAAAAGGTAATGAAAAGCTAATTAGGAGTTTTTAGTAGGTTTCTCAGAGATATTTCATTTTTTAAGCTTCACTCCCCCAATCATTATCAGAATAGATAGTAACTTCTGCATTTGAATGCAAACTTGATTAGTCAGTGCCCAGACAACATTTCAAATTTTATTTTTTTAAAAAAAATCCATATTTTACCTTCTTTGAATAAGAAATTAACAGCAGTTGAGTCAAGATTCACTTGACCTTCACCTTGGAATTAATCACCAGAATCAGAACCACTGCAAAAAGGCAGGTCTGAGAGTAAGAAGAGTTAAATTAGAAAGTCTTGTGTTTGTACAAATAATTCTCACAGATTATGAACTAATTAAGTTGAGAATAAACACTCCCTCACATAAAATTAGCCCATATTTGAAGTTTGGTATTTGTTGGCTTTGCTCATTTGTGTGTGCACGCACACGCGCGTGTGTGTGTGTGTATAATATATACCTGTTATATATAGTATATATGTAATATATATATATATACACACACACACACGGAGAGGGAGAGGGAGAGAATTAAGTTCCTACTACATGCAAAGCACTGCTAGGCACAGAGGATCTGAAAACAAAAGCAACAATCCCTACCTTCAAGGAGTTTAAAAGGATCAACAGTACAGAGACTGATGCTCCTACCTGCCCCCGCACCCTCACCCTGCTCACTCACACACCCTATTTACCTTTAACTTTTACATCAACACACTGATGCACCCACTCATAAATGCATCCCAGGCTCCAATTAGAGCTGGGAAAGCTTGGAGAGAGAAATGGGAAAACGTTGGGAGAAAGCAAATGGTATTTTTTCCCCTGAGGAAGATCCCTCCCACCAGCAAATAAATTAACAAATATGAAAACTTTAAAATGAGTCCATTATTAATATTTTAGAATTATTAGTAAGATGTTTAAAATCAGGTTTTTATATAGTTACTTGTTATATATTCCCTTTGTGAATGATTTGCAAAAACTATGCAATATAATATGTTTAATATAAAACCACCTCTAGCATCAGACCAATACAGAAGAATAAAGTGCCCTTCTTTGTAATTGATAAGATTCCATGTACTTCTGGGAGCATTTGTAAAGGCCAAATTAAATGATGGTAGCTGTGAAAACGTCAATGACAGTCAACAATCAGATATCATCGAGAGTCAACTCTGTACATGTAGATTTCAGCCACGCTCCCCAATGGCTCCTTTTCCATGTGTTGACATCATCATTTTCACACACATTGGCATTTGGAGAAGAATCATCTTTCCCCCGCACTGCCATCCTTGTTCTTATATTCTGACAGGAAAGCGGAGAAGGAACCCAAGGTTTCAAACATCACTCACTGCCTTGGCAGTTCTGTGCCTCTAATCACGACCCGTTAAACCTGCATTTGGTCACTAATGCACTAAAACATTGCTAATGACATGGAGGTATTTCAAGATAAGAACCTCCTTGTAATGAAGGCCTCCCCCCTCCGACTCCCTTCCAAGGCAAAGTGGACAAAGTAATTATAGAATCTTGTGGGCCGCTGGCCTAGAATTGTCAGAGGCGTTCCATCTCATACCCAGTTGAAGCAAAAGAGAGATAACCTCCCGTTCAGCAGGAGCCAAACTTGTATCGCTCATGTGATTGAAGAGACGTGTTTTTCTGTTATGAGAAATAATGGTGCCTCAAAGAAGCAACGTTAATGTCTTTAATGTGTCCAAGGACACATTCAGTCAACCTCCCTATTTGGAAGTCCTTCTAGTCACACAGGAGAGCTCTGAAGACTGAGTTACATAAATGACTTACTTCCTGAGAATTGAATTCTGTCATATGCTACATGGCATCAAATTCATCCACATTTAGGAAAGACACATTTTTGTTTGTTTAGTTGAGTATATTATAATTATCTGGCAAATGTTTAATCTGGCACATTCGTAAACAAAATGTTCATCTAAAGGCTGGAGGCGTAATCTGATTTTTTTTAAAATCTGTATCTATCATATTCTTGTAATTATTTCATGAGAGACAGCATGGGATAGGGAAGAATATCTTGCTTGGCCTCGGAGTCAAGAATAGTTCTGTTGCAGGATTGCCTCTGACGCATGTTACTTGTATAATCGTGGGTAAACTGATTTAACATCTAAAGTTGTAGATTGTGAGAGAGAGTTGCTAGCTGGCATTGCTGAACAAAGTTCCCCTCACTAATAAAATCACGGGCTCAAGCCCCTCTCCCTCTGTATTAGGAGGGCAGAGTTTATAATTTCAAAGAGGGTCATATATATGTCTGAAAGGTTTGGAACCACCAGATATGAGAAACTCTCAAAGTAGGAGGCAGAAGAATCAAAGCATATATTTAGGCTCCACAGTAACCAACCCATGAACCAGCATCCCCATTTTGACATATTGATCAAAAGCTTCCAGGCCCAATAAGTCTGCCTCACAAGAGTAACCAGGAGGCCACAGAGAAGCATGATGGTGTACAGCAAAATCATATACATGCTTTCCCTCTATGGTAAAAAGATTACCCACTGGCCTCCTTTTTCAGCTTCCTCGCGTAGGTCAGCTCTGCTACCGGCAGCTCCTGCTTCAGCTTCGGCTGTGGCTGTAGCTGTAGCAGCCTCTGGCTCCAACGGAAGCTGTTTTTAACCATCCGGCTTTTGCGGGGGTGTAAGGTACGCCAGGGAAAGCACAGGTTCTTTCAATCTGCTTAAGCAAGGTGAAGGGGTTGACCGGGAAAGCACAGGTTCTTTCAATCTGCTTAAGCAAGGTGAAGGGGTTGACCAGGAAAGCACAGGTTCTTTCGATCAGCTTAAGCAAGGGAAGCAAGGTGAAGGGGCCGACAAGCTTACTCCAATCCAACATACAAACAGCATTCAGTTCAGGGGAAAAAGCCAAACTAGTCAAGGGCACTTGTTGACTAAGTGCTAAGGAGCCCATTTTTGGTTACCAACACACCCTCCCCCTTAAAAAGACATTATCACTGATTTTTAATACACATAAGACCAAACCCCAGACTTTCACAGACATGTGAAATGAGACCAAGGTTCCATCAGCCTTCTTGACAATTGGAACTGCTTTCCTTCACCCCTAAACACAGTTGTAGATTTGGGCAAGGATCATACCCAGAGGCACCACCTGAAGAGCACAGAGGCTTTGTCTTCCAACCAAACTCTGCCCAAAACACATAGTCTGATCATGTCACTTTGAGCCTCAACATATCATTTTCCTCTCTCTCTGTCAAAACATTGATTGCTTTACAAACCTTGTTGTTGAGTCATTTTTCAGTCATGTCCAACTCTTTGCCACCCCATTTGGGGTTTTCATGGCAAAGACATTGGAGCAGTTTGCCATTTCCTTCTCCAGCTTATTTTACAGATGAGGAAACTGAGGCAAACAGGGCGAAGTGACTTGCCCAGGGTCACACAGCCAGTAAGAGTCTGAGGACAGATTTGAACTCATGGAGATGAATCTTCCTGACTCCAGGCCTGGCACTCTAGCCACTGTACCACCTGTGCGGCAAATCCGTGGCTTTCTCGACCTGAAGAATGACAAGATTAGGCCGATGCTACTTAGAATCGTGAAGTCAAACAAACAGATGTGGTTTAAAAATATCTCATAATGGCACATTTGCTTTCATGATAATCACACCAGGAAACATTTAGAATTTGTTCTCATGTCAGTTTTTCTGATGGTGGGTGTATTGATAGGTTTTCTTGAATTCTTTTGTTGATCATCGCCTTGACATCGCCCTTTTGACATATCCAATCAGGCCATCAAACTTACTGACTCTTCCTCCCCATCTCTATCCCAGACTCTCCTTTCTAGTCCAATGGTCACTAGCCTAGTTCGGGCTCCCATCCCTCTTGCTTGGACTATTGCAATGCCTTCTTGTTTGGTCTCCTTAACTCTAATCTCCCCCTTCTCTGATCCATTTTCCACACAGCATCCAGAATGACTTTCCTTAAGTGCAGATCTGACCATGTCATTCCCATACTCAGTAAACTCCAGTGGTTCTCTATTTGCTGAAGAAATTTTTGTTTGGCTTTTAAAACCCTTCACAAGCTGGTCCCAACCGATCTTTTGTCCATTCAAGCTGAAGTCCCTGTTCCTGGCACATGGCTTCCCATGTTCATGCCTGCTTCATGGAGCTCCTAACTTCCTTCAGAGTCATTTCAAGCCCCGCTTTCTACAGAGCCTTTCTTGGGCCCCTCCAAACTATAAGTGGTCTATCTCCCTAATTACTCTTTATTTCATTTTTCATTTTTCTGTCTATATTCTGTATGTACATATATGTATATATGGTCTCCCTAATTGGATAAAAGCTTCTTTACATTAAATATTGCTTCTTTTTTCCCTTTCTTTTCTTTTCTTTTTGCCCTTGTACCCTCTGCACTTAGCACAGTGCCTGGCACATAGTAAACACTTTAAAATGTTTGTTGATCCATTATTACATATTGTATGATGCTTTATCCAGACCTCTGTTCCAAGTTTTCACCAAGAAGCAGGATAAGGGAAAATTAAGTCAACCAATCAACTATCATTTATTAAGGGCTACTATAGTCTAGTTACTATGTTAGGTGCCAGGGATAGAAATCCCTAAATGAAACAGTTTCTTCCCTCAAAGAACCTACATTCTGTAGAGGAAGTCAACATATACACATATAAATGTTGCATATCCTTTGAGGAGATTCTCAAAAACTCATCCTGGAAGCCTAGGTTCCCAGGGAATGGCTGCTATTTCTCCCCTCAGAGAGCAAGAGGACCCTGAGGAGCTGGAGGCTGGTTTTCTGGTGCCATATAGCTCATGAGCTCCTGCTGGTATGTTTATCAGTTAGTCAGCCAGACTAACTTAATTAACTCTGGTACATGGTAACTGAATAAGTCATTTAAGCATTCAGTGTGCTGTAGAGTTGTCTAAGACTCTAAATT
Organism: Trichosurus vulpecula; assembly: GCF_011100635.1. Classification (NCBI taxonomy): domain Eukaryota; kingdom Metazoa; phylum Chordata; class Mammalia; order Diprotodontia; family Phalangeridae; genus Trichosurus; species Trichosurus vulpecula. The sequence continues at coordinate 230,571,416 of NC_050576.1, forward strand.
TTCCATTTCCATCACTGGATATAATTTCCTCACCAGAAGTGCCAATGAAATCATAGATAATTTTTTTTAAAAAATAGTATTACATTTAAATGTCTTCAAAACAATATACTACATATTGATAGAAAAAGCTCAAAGATCAATGAAATAACTAAAATTAAAGGGGTAACAAATAGAAAGAGACTAAATTAATCTCATTTGAAAATGAACCGAAAATTAATATGTGCTGAAAAGAGATAAAAGCCCCCAGTCCCTAGAAACTCAGAGAGCAGCCAAGGCAGCGAAAGTGCCCTGTTTCATGCAATCTGATGGGAGGTGGAAATGTGATCTGGTAATGGAGAAGGTCAGTGCTATTTTGGGGTGCAGATGGAGGGGAAGCATACAACAGAGAGGAATGTGATAGCCCCTCTTCAGGGGCTGCTGAGGCCACACCCTGCATTCAAATAGAGGAGGGAGCAAGGAGTGACCACACCACTACCACCACCACCGCGCGCGCGCGCGCACACACACACACACACACACACACACACACACAGAGTCAGAATTAAGGGGTGGACCTGGGGAGGAAAACACTGAGTCCTCAGTGAAGGTGATTAGGTCCTTCAAGAGGATCAGAAAGGATGTCCCAACAGCCAAATGAGAAGAAAATAAAGCTTTTCAGAGAAGGGGACTCTGCAGTAATTATTAGAAAGGAGCAAATGTACTACCAGGAGATTGTCATGGAAGGGTGAATACCTCTTGACTGAGTGGGGTAGTGAGAGGATCAATTATTGGCATTTAAAAAAGAATGGTTTGATCCCTCCACCAGAATTGTCTTCTGATGACTCATCATGGTGCAGAGGAGGCCCCAGGTTCTCTACAGCTTTGTTGGCAGAGCTCAGACAATGACAGGTCATACCAAGCTGGAAAAGCTGAGCATGGGACCAGAAATGAATTATAGTACCAGCATCAGAACACTGACTTGGCCAAAAATGGAGAGTTTCATTCCCAGGCTGGCAGCTGCTTAATGAATATTTCAGCTATAGCAATTCACTAAGACCTTTTCCGAGTCATCTCATTCAGTTGTTTCCCATCACATATGACTCTTCATGATGCCACTCGGGTTTTTGGTTTTTTTTTGGCAAAGACATTGGAGTGGTTTGTCATTTCCTTCTCCAGATCATTTTATAGATGAGGAAACTGAGGCAAATAGGGTTAAGTGACTTGCCCAGGGTCACAGAACGAGTAAAAAGTGTCTGAGGCCAGATTTGAACTCATGGAGTTGAGTCTTCTTGACTCCAGGCCCAGCATTCTATCCACTGTGCTACTTAGCTGCTTCCAAGGCATAGGATCATATCATGGTTCTGAAACCCAACTAGCTCAACCTTCTCATTTTACAGATGAGATAAATTAGGTGCAGGGAGAGGAAATGACTTAGATAGTAGGGACTCATTAATTACATGGAATACAAGTTCTTTGACGTCAAGAACTATTCCACTTAGCACAGTGCCTAACACATAATAGACCCTGCAATAAATGCTTGTTGAATGACTGACTGATATGCAAGGCATTGTTCTATGTTAGAACAAAATATCTCAGCTGATTTCATACACCCTTTCTTCCTTCTGAGGGCATGAAACAAAACTATGCCAAGAGTCTCTGTGACTCAAATTTTCCAGGCTCTGCTGGGCTGCCCCCAGTGGAAGAAGGCACTTTAAAACCATGTGTAAGAACTTGGATAATGGCTCCAATTACAACGTGGCAGGCACTTCCTTCATTTTCCACCTAATGGCAAAAGTAAACCTTATTTGGAGCAGGCACGTTATGAGCTGTATGTAGGAAACTTGGTGGCAAGCTTCCCTAGGACTGAGTTTCATTTACCCATGAAAGGAAGGCTTGTGTTTCCTCCAAACCATTTCTAAAACTTCTCCTCTTTGCCTGGCTTGTTTTAATGATTTCTGAAACATGTTCTGGGCCTGTAATTCGCGGTGGATCAGCCACTTTTCAACAACCGCTTTGAAAAGGGAGCCTAATTTAAGGGTCTCTAGAAATGATGGAGCGACAAGGGTGGTTCATAGATGCAGAAATACAGCCCTCGAGCCTGAGTCCTCTGGGTTAGAACGTAGTTTATCACTCTCTTGTAGGATCCAAATTCGTTTCGACACACTGTTGGTGTCAGAAGACTGGTTCCAAATACAGCCTGTACCATATATTACCTTTGTGACTTTGGGTAAATCCCAAATTTCCAGAAACGGGCAAAAACCCAGCCTCACCTCTCTGTGCCTCACCACACATGACAGTTCACTCCTCTCCTCTTTGCCTTTGACCCGGCCATTTCCCATGCCTGGAATGCTCCCCATCCCTGGTTCCATGCCTTAGATACAAGGTTCCCTTTGACTTATCTCAATACTTTCCCGCACAAGACCTTTCCTGAAGCCCCTCCACCCAACCTGCTAGCAATGCCCCCCTCAAGGTAACTTGATATCTGCTTTATGTGTTTTATTTATGCCTATGTATGTATATCTTATTTCCATTCTTAGAATGTAAGCACCTGGAAGGCAGGAACTGTTTGTTTCCCCAGGTCTTAGCATATTGTAGGAGTTTAATAAATTCTCCCATGAGAAAAGTAGATATTTGATTTGGGAGATTGGGGTAAGAGAGGACAATTGTCAAGTGTTAGAGAAGGTGGCCAACCTCTGACTTCATGGTCATTGGGAACTTCCAGTGTGGAAACTTCCTCCACCAATGCAGATCAACATTTCTTCAAACATCTGGATGAAAACAGAAAGAGAAGTGCGGGCAAGTCAGATTTAAACTGGACAATAATCAGGATGCAACATCAGCTAGTGACAAGAGCATAAGATTTGAAGGCAGAGATTATATCTAGGCAGCTAATTGGTATAGTGGATAAATTAAATTCGGGAAAACCTGAGTTCAAATCAAGCCTCTTCCACTTAATAGCTGTGTGATACTGGCTGAGTCACTTAACCTGTCTACCTCAGTTTCCTCAACTGAAAAATGGGCATAATAATAGTAACTACCCCCATAGGGTTGTTGTGAGGATCAAATATGATAATATCTGTAAGTGCCTGGTACACAGTAGGTACTTGATAAATGCTTGTCCCCTTCCTCTTGCCATGTATTAGGATAATTAGCCCCTTAGGGCCCAGTCTTCTGTAGAACTTACCAGGAAGGCAAACAGGAGCATGATCTGAGGATTAAGCCCTAGTGGAACTCCCTCATCCTAGCCAGCTTGGGAAAGGCACTTCCCTCTTCTAAATCCATTTCCTCATCTGTAAATTGAGGAGTGTGGACGACAGGAGCCCTAAATCTCCATCGGACTCGAAATCCCATTATGTGGATAAAGGAGAGAAGATCAGTATATCAAGGACCCATGACTTTCTCGTTGTGGGCATTCTCCGCATTGAGGAGAGTGTAACCCATCTATGATTGAAGTCCTAGAACGCCTGAAGCTCACTGTGACTGGCCCTGGTTCACATAGAGAGTGTCAAAGGCAGGATTCGAACTCAGGTCTTTCTGATTTCACATCCAGTGTCCCATTCAGTGTGCCCCCTCTAAGGCAGAGGGTCTCAACTTTGTGTGTGTTATGGACCCCTTCTCAAGATATTTGTCACTGACTGACACTGTCCCAAAGAAGAAAGGTGGCAGATCCCTATACAATCTGTCATCTCCTATTCTATAGGCTACTGATTTGTACCTCATTACCAATTATTAGTAATAATGAGACACTTATGAGCTGCTGTGGTTTAGTGGATGGAAGACTGGATTTGGAGCCAAGAGTCCTAGATTCCAGTCATGACTCATGAACACTAGCTATGTAATTGTGGGTCAGTATTCAGTCAAACTCTCTGCCTCTCCAGTAATTTTCTAAGACTATAAAATCCCAGTTGTCCACTAGCTATCTTCATGACTTTAGTCAAGTCACTCAACTTCGAAGGCGCTCCATTTCTTCATCTGTAAAATGGATAAATGGTCCCTCAGTTCCCTTGATGATCCTGTAAGTTTCTTTATCTATAAGATGAAGAGGCTGGATTAAATGGTCGCTGAGTTCTCTTTCAGCTTTCAATTTATGATCCTATAGGTTCTATAATCTTAACCTTCATGAGCCTTGGTTTCTTCATCTGGAAAATGAGAGGGGTTGAATTAGATGTCCTCTAAGATTTGTTCCAACTATCTACGATCATATGGTTCCAAGTTTCCAATCTGCATTGATGGAGAGAGTTTCCACCATAGGAATTCTTCCTACTAATAAAATCACAGGTCTAAACACTCAAAAAAATGTGACATTCATTTCACTTGGCCTAAATGGAATATTACGTGTTTTAAAATACAATACACTTTTGTCATGTATCATGAAGCCCAAATACTGTTGACCCCAAAATATCCATAAAAAGAAGGTTAACCCAGAAAATCAAGTTCATTATGCCTCAATCCAGGCCTGCTCTATCAATCAGGACTTGGTTCCTATATCACTTTGTCTTGCTGTCCAAGTTACTCTTTGTCCTGTCTATACACCTCTTCACACACCCAGCAACAATGGTTTTAATATTTTATACCCAGCCTCCAAGCTTTCAAGCCTACCTGTTAACATCCCCTCCTTCACACCCGCTAAACTAACCAGGCATCCATCCCTGTGAAAATACAGCTGTAAAATGTTATAAACCATAAATTAAAATGGACTGTGGCCTGGCCAGCTGGCCGGCATTCTGTATGAGGGTAATACATCACCAGAGGTCCCGTCCCCTCCTGGATAGAATGTGGCCACCAGCCTCTCAGAGCGACCCTGTCCAGATATTGTTGGTTTTATAAAATCCAGAAGAAGAAAGAACGAGTACACATTATTTTGTTAAAGAAGATTTAAAAGTCATCTGGGAAGTGTGAAGGACACAAAAAGATAAAGAAAGTCTTGGGGAGAAAAGCACCAGTTTCTACTGGTTTTCATGTGAATAGCCAAATGCTGAGTTCCATTGAAGAGAACAGTTTCATCGATCTATATGGGTAATGTGTTTGGACCAAATCATGAACCACATGCAGACCATTTGGTTCAGTCAAACGACAAATTAATTTAGCAAAACTAACTCTTTAAACTGGCAAAAGACCCGAGGTCTCTCCCATTGCAGCTTCTGGCCAAGGGAGGTGGGAAGGCCTTCTCCATTGGGATGCGTCTCCCAGGAAGCAGGCAGCCAGTTCAATCAGTGCTCACTCTCTAAAGGCTGTCAGAGTCCTCTTGATCCTCACGACAACCCTATATGGTACATGTGATCAATATTTTCATTTACCAATGAGAATCTAAGGATCAAACAGATGGGATTTGAACTCAGGTCTTCCCATTTCCAAGTCCTGCCCTCCACTTTATCCCTAACTCATTTCATCATTTCCTGACATTCTCCCACTTCACTTTATCATTCATAAACTAATCTTGTCTCATTGCTTCAGTTGTCAGCCAGGCGGTGGGTGGAGGTTACTAATTTCTCATAATGCATCACTCAGAGCCCAAACAAAGTTCAAACAAAAGATACTTTCACTAAAAACAAATTCCAATACCAGGTAGAAGCAGTTCCCTTAGGCAGTTTAAAGGCATTACACAGGAGAGGAGCAGATAAAAGTCACCTGCAAGATAGTTAAAAGGCAATTTAAAGAGATTCCCTGGGGCCCAAAATCTTTCACTGAAGCCCTAGGAATGACTTTCAAACTCTTCTTACCCAAAGGGTACATAGATGCATCCCAGTTCATCCCCTGGGGGTAAGGTTAATCCACTTGTCCCAGGGTGTTTGCAATAATTGGTGTTGTGAGGGTATGGGGAGGGGAGGAATTCAGCCCTCTTTCCCCCAGTTCCTAGCCCCCAACAATCATGATTCCCAAATCTCTATCACTGTTCACTGAATAATTTCCCATGTCTTCAAATTCAACGTATCCCAAGGCACTCATTACCTTCCTTTCACATCTGCTTCTGCTCCCAACCTAGGCCAGATCCACACACACTCCCCCTTCTCTGGGGATGGAAGTGGTATATGCTAGAGCCTAGCAAGCACCATCCAGAGAAACAGCTAAAGGCTGCATGGGAAGCCCCTGCTTGGTCTTTGCTTACTCCCATGCTGGTAGAAAGTGTGTGTGGGCTCATTCGGCAGCAGCGCAAAGCGTCATGTTAACTGACACAAATGTCCATGAACACCACCCCTACACACACACACACACACACACACACACAAGAAGAGACACGAGACCATGCTCCACAAGCATTGCTATGAGACCACACTTCCCAGCCACATCAATCTCTCTCCACTTTGAGGGGCAAGAGGAGAAACATGGTTCGGACTCGAGATTTTCTTAGCAGGGAATTCTCAGTGGAGAAGTTCACCCCCTTGCCTTTCTGCAATACAGATTAGCAGCTGTTGGGAAGTGTATAGTCCTAAAGAGTTGTATGGGGTACTTAAAGCAGGGTCACATGTCCAGGATGTGTCGGAAGCAGGACTTGTGTTTAGGTCCTCCTGACTCCAAGCCTGTCTTCTCTCCACTCTGCCTCTTGCCTCAACGAACTCCACTAACTCCTACCAACCACTGAGTAAATCACTGACTACTCTGTTTACTCTCCACTACAAAATAATGACAAATCCCCACATATAAGCCACAGTACACCAGAAAGCCTCCCTGCTCTGCAACATCCTTTAAAATTCAGGGTGGCTCAAGGATGAGAACAATAGAAATACAAAAAGGCAGGCATGGCATACTCAATTCACCTCACATCAGTTGCTATCCATGGTTAGGAGAGTAGCAAAGATAATGCTCTGCCTCATTCACCACATTTCTATCTGTGATGCCATCACTCTCCTAGTCCACTAAACCTTGATCATCTTGGAGTCACCTCTCTTTCTCTCTGTCTCTGTCCCTCCCCCTCCTCCTCCTCCTCCTCCTCCTCCTCCTCCTCCTCCTCCTCCTCCTCCTCCTCCTCCTCCTCCTCCTCCTCCTCCTCCTCCTCCTCCTACTTCTTCTTCTCCTCCTTCTTCTTCTTCTCCTTCTTCTTCTTCTTCTTCTTCTTCTTCTTCTTCTTCTTCTTCTTCTCCTTCTTCTCCTTCTCCTCCTCCTCCTCCTCCTTCTCCTCCTCCTCCTCTTCCTTTCAAAGACTTAAGAGTAGTTATCAAGGCAATGACCAATAGTGTCTTTTAATGTCCTTTCAATTTGTCCTTCTTTCCCAATTCATTGCCGGTATCTTAGTCCAGACTCTCCTCAGTTCCTAGAGAGACTTCCTCAATTGCCAAATAACTTGTTTTTTTTCCTACTCCAATCCACCCTATATTGTACTATCAGATGAATCTTCTTCATGTATCAGCTCTAAAATTTCAATGTCTCCCTATTATCACAGGATATGGTTAAAACTCCTTAGCTAACCATTCAGGGATTGCCATAATCTAGCCCTATGCTACTTATCTCTTATATCCTCTCCAGTTCAGCCAAGCAGTGTGGTAGAGTGGAAAGAGCTCTGGCTTTGTAGGCAAATGACCTGGTTTCAAATCCTTCATCTGTCAATAATTTTGCAACCTCTCAGAGCTTCAAGCTTTGTTAGTGTCCTGCACAGCTGAGAACAGGTATAACTTTTCTATTTCTATTCAATAATTTCAGAGGTCTATCATATCTAATTTTTCTGTAACTCTATTTGGATCTTTAGCATCTTATTTATTTTTGGTTAGATTTATCTAGTACTGATAAGGGTAAATTGAAGTTCCCTCTATTATAGTTTTATTGTCTATTTCCTTTTGTAATTCATTTAGTTTTTCCTTTAAAAATTTAGAAGCTACTCTTTACAACTTGATTATTGTGAAAATAAGTTTAATGTAAAGGTATATGTTGAGCCTATATCAGATTACATGCCATCTTGGGGGAACAAGGTGGAGCAGAGGAAGGGGGAGAAAATGTGGAACTTAAAAACTTGTGGAACTGAGTGTTGTAAACTAAAAATAAAAAATAAATTAAAAAATAAATGCTACCTGACATTAAGCCTAAAAAAAGAAAAAGAATTTAGAAGCTATGCCATTGAATGTATAATCTTAAGTAGTTAAATCAATTAGTTGTCTATGTGACCTTTCAGGAAAATATAGTTTCTATTTTTATCTCTTGTACTTAAAAATACTTTTTCTGTTTGGGTGTATGAGGTGTTCAGAGGTGACCAACACCTCCAGTGTGAAGAATTGCTGAGCCCTTTTCAGAGCTTCTCATTCACCTTTGGTGTCCACCTGTCACTCAAATGGCTTCAAGAAGCTGTAGCATGTATAGTGGCCACACCCCAGTAAACTATCTCAGCAGATGGACTAAACCAGTTTGAGAGTAGTCAATAGGCCTCAAAGCAATCAATGACTCAAGAGACATGTCTGTCCCAAGCATGTGAAGACTGCTTCCAGTGGAATGGGAAGATAAGAACAATTTGTTCCGATGGCCATAAAGGTGACTGCTATGGTCAGGCATCGAAGAGGCCAAGATCATCTACTGTATCTACCACCATTGTCAGTTGTCTTGACTTGTTTTGCCACTGGGCTTTGATGATTCTGGAAGAAAGAGTGAGGCTGAAGATTTTGTGGAACTCCGCCTCACTTAAATCCAGTTCATGCATAAGTCAAGACATCAACCATCATTCTCTCTTTTACTGTTTTACTAAGACACTGTACCTTGACCCCAACATTGTGATGTCACTTGTCTTCTTTGAAAATGAAAGACAAACACAACTTTTTCTGTTGTCTTGTCTGAAATTATAATTGCAACCCTTGCTTTTCTGTGATCACCTGATGTGTAACAGAATTTGCTTTAACTCTTTATTTTAACATTATATGAGTCTTTACATTTCAAATGTGCTTCTTGTAAAAAATATATTATCGAATTTTATTTTCTAGTCCAGTCTGCTAATCTTTTCCATTTTATAGGTGAATTCATCCCATTCACAATGACAGTTATGAAAATGAATTATTTATTTATTTCCATTCTATTCTTTTATATTTTTCTTCTCTATACTCTGTGCTTCCTTTCAAGTTATTACCTTTTCTTTTTTCCATTTTAAACTTATTTTCATGATCCCCCTCTAAGGTTAAAATTTATTTTGCTTATGACTATCATACATGGTCATAATATTTAATAATCATTATTATTATATATTTTTCATATAATCAGTTTCCTCATCCCTTCAAGCTGGAATGTCCTTCCTTTATCTAAAACTTAACTATTATTCTATAAAGTCTACCTAAAAAACCGACTCCCAAATCCTTTTCCAATGAACAAGGCTCCTAATTTCTGAAATAATTCAGATTTCCCAGAAGGAGGAGATTATTTGTAGATGTCATGATATCTCTTTAGCCTCCAAAGTGCTGAACTTGGAGTAAGGAAGATAGTAGTTCAAATCCTGCCTAAAACCCTTACTAGCTGTTTAGCCCTGGGCAAATAATTTAATCCCTCTTAGTCTTAGATTCTTCATCTGTAAAATGGGGGTAAAAATAGCACCTACCTCACAGTCTTGTTGTAAGGATCATATGAGATAGCATATGTAAAGTGCCTTGTAAACCATAAAGTACCATGTAAATGCCAGATAGTTATTATTGTTGTTTTTGTTGCTGTTGTTTCCCTCAATAAAAATAACCCAGAATGGCTACTGCTTCTGAATTTCTTCAATGTGTAAAATATTTTCAATAAGGAGATCTCTTTCCAAAGGATGGTATTGGCCCCTGCATGGCGTAAAAGGCTATGGATTAAGAGCTGACAATCTGCAATTGCTGATAGCAAATGAAGAGTGCTCAATCAAAAGATTGCATACTATCTTAATCTTTACATTCTTGGACAAAAATGCCCACTAAATCAGAATACAGCTATTGTGAGGGTAAATTTCTGACTTAGCTTTTTTCAGATTTATTATGGATGGGAGCTTGGATTTAAATGGTTAGTCTGTTTCTCAAAGAAAAGTGGGAACCAAGCCTAGGTTAGCACTTGTAAATGACTTTGGCTGCAGGAGGCTGGGCTATCTTTCCTCAAACCAGCTAACATCAGAAGGATGATGATGGCAACAAGGTAAAAGGAAGGTACTCAAGCAGAGAGAGCAAAGAGAGAGAAGTCCTCTTCTGGTGTCAGTTCCCTGCCCTCAAGTCTCCTGTTTTCTATTTCCTTAAATATTAAATTTATATATTATGTAGATGAATAATATATAATAAGTATATAAATAATATAAATGTATTACCTTAAACCACTCATTTGGTTATAAAGGAGATATAAATCCCAGATTAATAAATCAATTAGAATTATGTCCTAGAATTTCAAGGATATAAATTCTAAAGTCCCAAGATTTAAGACTAGAATATTTTCAGAAAAACAATAACAACCCCATCCTCTCACAGCCTAACTTTATGAAATAAAAACAGCAGCCATTATGCCTGATCTTTAATTAATCAATGACCATGAAAATGTATTCTTATGAACTGCCCCCCCCCTTCCTTTGAGGAGACTGTTGAGAGCCAATAAAAACAAACAAGCTACTAAAGTCAATTTCAAAGCTAAGATATAAATATCGTAATTAGTTAGGTCTTAATTTTTTTCCTTCCACAAAAGCTGTTCTTGCAGCAGAGAAATAATTTATGAATCAGGAGGGATATTTATTGTTGCAAAAGCCAAGTCTTTCACGTGGCCAGTATTGATCATTGAAATTTATAGCCTGAAGATTTCCACTTTTAAGAGCATTCTGATATTTATTTTTCAGATTCTTGCCTCTTATTATGCCTTTTAAACATGATCAAAACTGATATTCTAATCACGTGCCTAAGGAATGGGGGCCAATTAATGTTTTCTCTTTGGAGAAAAAAAGTAATGAGCCTTTATTGTTCTTGTATAAATTCTTGACCAAGCCCTTAGACCTTGGGACAAAGCTTATCTTTTCTCTCCCCAGTTTTGTTCCATTCAACCTCAAGCTCTTTTAACTTGAGTGCATTTATTTAGACACAGAATGTGACTACAAGGACTAGAACATGCCTGTCATATCACACCTGCACTCCATCGTTAATTCAATGGCAAGGAAAGCCAGAGCATGCCCTCCCCCCCCCCCCCCACAGAACTTGACTTCAGCCCCACAGAGCTGTCCTTAATATTCATAAAAACAGTCATCAAATATTGATGACCTATGAAGGATGCATATTAATTCACTCTCCTCCATTTGGCGGGCTAACATTTTAAAGAGGGGTTAGTTAAAGGAATTGCTTGCTGAAAATAGAAGCACAGCTCAGGGAAAATGCATGCCAATTAAATTTGTCATCTCTGAGGTAGGAGGCAGTGTAGCATAGTGGGTAACAAACTGGCCTCAGAGTCAGGAAGATCTGGATTCAAATCTGGCCTCTGACTTATACAGGCTGTGTAACTTGGGGCAGGTCATTTAGTCTTTCAGTGATTTAGGGAATTTTTAATGATTATAAATTTTTTAAAAAATTTTTATTTAAAGTTTTGAGTTCCAAATTCTATCTCTCCCTCCTTCCCTCCCTTCTCTGCCCCCTCCCTGAGGTGATAAGCCAGCAGATATGCAGTTATGTGAAACATTTCCATATTCATCATTTTCTATAAGAACACTGGAATAGAAGAAAAAAATGAAAGAAAAAAAGTGAAAAATAGTATGCTTCAGTCTGTATTCAATCAATATCAGTTGTTTCTCTGAAGGAGGATAGTATGTTTCATCTTTAGTCCTTTGGGATTGTCTTGGATCATTGCATTGCTGAGAATAGCTAAGTCACTCACAATCCTTCATCGAACAACATTGCTATTACTGTGTGCAGCTTTCTCCTGGTTCTGCTCACTTCATTATGCATCAGTTCATGTAAGTCTTTCCAGGCTTTTCTGAAACGATCCTGCTTGTTATTTCTTACAGCACAACAATATTCCATTACATTCATATCCCACTACTTGTTCAGCCATTCTCCAACAGATGGTCATCCCTTTGATTTCCAGTTCTTTGCCACCACAAAAAGAGCTGCTATAAATATTTTTGCACAAATAGGTCTGTTCCCCCCCCCTTTTTTTTTGGTTTGGATATATGACGCAAATTGAAGAAAAGGTGTCAACCTGCGTTGTTATGGGGAGTTTCCTTACTGGAAGCTCCCTATACCAATGAAATCACAAGAACAGGTTTGAAAAAAAATTCTAAAGTCAATGTTCTCCAAATGCAACATTCCTCCTGGCAATCTCAAGGACAAATGTGAACTCTGATGGGGAGTCTCCAACTCCTTTACGTTAATCTCAAGAGCAAATGTAAATGATGCCAGCTGGGCATCTTGGGAACTTTAGTTCCCACACATTCTCGCAATTCAAAAGAAGAGGAACTTGGGACGAGAAAACTACAATTGCCAAAATACGCACCTCTCATCATTCACAATATTTGCCCAGCAGCTCAGATATTAGATTTACATTCCAAAGCACTCGTGTGCCTTCATGGGGTAAGCTTTACTCAAGAAAGATGTCTTCTCTCAATCAATTTTCTAAACCTGAATTCATTAAAACAAAACAAAATCTCAGAATGTTGGAGCTGGAAGAAGACTCAGAGGCTCATTTTGTCTATTCCTCTCACTTTATAGGTGAGGAATCTGAAGCTCCGGAAGATTAAGTGATTTCGCCAATGTCCAATAGATAGTAAGATTCAGAAGCAGAATATGAACCCAGGTCCTCTGACATGGAGTCTCTCCTCCTTCCACTGACCCATGGGTGCTTTATGGTTTGTAAAGCAGTTTTTATGAATATACAAAGTTATATGTATGTATGTATATACATGTGTGTATATGTAGTATGTGTTTATATAATGTGTAATTTTATTTTTAAATGAAATAAAGAACTCAAAGAAGTAAACCCAGTGGAAGGAATCTTAGAAATCATCTTCTCCAAATGTCTTATTTTACATTATATGTGTATGTACACACACATACACACATGTGTGTATTATATTTATACATAATATATGTATGCTATGTGTGCCTATATTGTACACAGTATACGCATGTCTATTGTATTTAACATATATATGGAATTTGGATAAGGATTTATGATTGCATTTTGTAGAAACATCATCTGCCAATGAGAATCAACAACTAATAGGCAATTAATTTACAGTCTTAGTGCCTCAGACATTGGATTAAGAGGTTAAATGACTAACCCAGGATCATGTGGCCAGAACGTGTCAAAGGAAGGACATGCAAGTCTTCTTCACTGCAAGCCCAGAACTTCATCCAACTACGTCACAATGCCTTTCAAAACTCCATATTATTATGTTATTTTTATTATTTCATCCAGATTCCTTCCTACAGGTGTTGATCATTTTTCTCCTTTTTTATTTAAAAGTAGGAAATTAGAGTTCTTTACTGACCGAAAATAATCCAGCAATAACTCAGTACTTTTCAAAGCTAACATCTGGGAAAATGCCTACCAATTAGCTCTTACCAGTGTTAGTTTCCAGATGGATTTTTACTTACCTTTTAGGTTACTCTTTAGGGCAATTTGGTGTTCACTTATATAGGTTTATCTCACTTTATACAGTGTCCCTCCACTCTTGGTGACACACCTAGAATTTGCACAAACCTGCTGAGATTTTGGCCTTTACTGTATCCCCTTCCTCCATCAATAGTTCCTATGAAGCCAGCGTCAGAAAACCAACCTTTCAATGCAGGAGACGTGGCTCATTGCCTCGTGGCACTCTGTAGATTTATTGATTATCATTATTTTTTTTAAATCCCCCCCAGAATCTTCCTGAACTCCTGAGAAATTATTCTTTGCTTAGATCTGTGGTTGGAATAAAAATAAAACCAAGATCATGAGGAAGTAAACCTAGTTGGTTTATGGCTTTGTGGGACTCATGGGTGATAGAAGTGGGAGGAAGCTTAGAAATCACTTGCTCCAGTCCTGTCATCTTACAGAAGAGGAAACACAGGCCCAGAAAAGAGAAGAGACTCACTTGAGATTATACAGGTAGGAACAGCAGAGTTGGAATTCAAATGCAGCTCCACAACTGTTTCAGTGGCCCTTTGATATGTAGGGTCACTAAAGAAAAAATACGTGAATCAGTGTTCCAGACCAAAAGGATGAGCGTAGTCCAGCTTGCAAAGCTGAGGCTGAAAACACACTGACCCATACAAAATAAAAATTCTTCAATGCCCCTTCTCCCTAAGCAGCTCAATGAATGACACACATAGTCTTCTTAGCCCACTCAGCATAAACGTATACTTATCTTGGCCAAGCAGCTATTTCCTAGGATAGTATAACACACGTCAACTTGGTCTACAGGCAGCCAAAATCTCCATGTACTCTGCCTTGCCTGTTGGAAGAGAAGACCACAAAATTTCACAGGCAAAATAAGGACTAGAAGGATTTGGAGGGTCCCCCTTAATCCGACATTCTGTAATTTTATAATGAGAAAGGTAAAGGAGAATAGGGTAGTTGAATACATGTGTTTTTCCTATAAAATAACATATATTCTTCAGGTTGGTACTGGTTGGATGAACTCACTCTGGGTTTTACTTGCTGGGAGCAAGAGAAATTTCTGGGCTACCTCAAATGGACTAGCAATCAGACACAGGAGAGAAATTCCCTGGAAGAATACTAATGAACTTGATATTTCTAAATATCTACTGGGATAGTTTGGTTTTTTTCCTGCAAATATGGGGGCATTGCAAAAAAAAATTGGAATTGTAGGGTGTTTTGTGTGCAGGGCTATGAGAGAAGTGCCATCTAAATTAGAATGGAAAATCCAGCGCTTTTGAGACTGAAATTCTTTATTCTGAAAAGAAGTACGAAGGAAAATCATCCAGATTTCCTCTCCTTGTTCTTGATAATAGGAGAGGGATAACATTGGGGTGCAAGCACAGAGTAACAAGATCAAACTGTGTTTCCCCACTGAGGAGAATTCTTTACTCCAGCCCAACGAGACAACCAATCTTTCCTTTCTCCCACAATTCTCACACTTTCCTGGTTCTAGCTCTTTACTTATATCATAAACATCCTTCCTTTCTCTCCCTATTAAATCCTTCTCATTCTTTAAGGTTCCAGTCCCATCTCCTTCATAAAGGCTCTCTCAATTACTCCCTTTCATGCCTTCTCCACTGCAATGGAATTAGGCTCTTTGCTGTTCCCAGAATTCAGGGCTCCATCTCTCGTCTCTCTGTCTTAGATCAGGATCTTCCCCATGCCTGGATGGCACATGCTCCACCATTCTGCCTCTTAGAATCTCTAATTTCCTTCAAGGCTCAGCTCATGTTCATTTCCTATGGATTTTCCCCAATCCTCCAGCTGTTAATTCTCCCTACCTCCTCCAATAAACATACACACTCTTCCTTGGTTCCTGCCCCTGCCGTTGGAATGGAAGCTCTTTGAAGGTGAGGCTTTTAACTCTGACTTTGTGTATCCAGAAGCTAGCGCAGAGCTTTGCAAACACTAGGTAATTAGAGAATATTTGTGGGACTAAGTTTTGAAAGTGACATTGAATTTATTACATACATGTTTAAAACAGGCAAGCTTTATGTATTCACGATTTTCAGTTTTATGTAGATCCCCTTTTTCTCTTCTTTGTATACAGAAATCTTCTCTGGGAGGTGGGCTGTTGATTAAGGTCAGAACATTGTTTTTATTTAAAAAAATCAAATGAATGTTTGTTGGATAGAATTACCTGAGTCATAAGCAATCTTCCCAAGGCTTATATTTTGTACGCATCCATGTCACTTCTCATCAACTGCTCAGCATTGGGGTTATTTTTCTAATAGAACATAATGGGAATGATAAGAATTCACATTTATGTGCACTTACGGTTTAATAAGCTATTATTTTCACAGCAACCCAGGGAAGTAAATAGTGTCTGTATTATTATCCCCATTTCATAGATGAAACTGAGGCTAAGAATCATGTAGCAGGGTAGAAAGAGTAGTCATTCTGAGGTCAGAAGACCCGGGTTCAAATCTGGCATCAGACATGGTCTCCCTCTGTGACTTTGGATCAATCTCTCAACCTCCCTAAGACTCAGTTTCCTTCTAAGGGAGTTGGCCCAAATGACCTCTGGGGTCCCTTCCTACTCATGATCTAGGATTCTGTGATCTGGGTTTCATCCATCCCTACAAGGTGCCTATCATGTGACAGAATCATAGATGTAGAGGATTTAAAAGATCTTAGAAATCTTCTCGTCCTCTTCTAGCCCCCTCATTTTATAAACTAAGAAAGTGAAGCTCATAGAGGCTGAAGGATTTGCCAATCTGTAAGCAGGAGAGTCAGAATTTGAACCCAAGTCCCTTGACTCAAATTCAATGTATTTTCCACTGCTCCAGTACTTAACCCAGTGATTGGTACATAATAGGTACTTAATAAATATTTGTCAACTTACCATGCTATGTGCTCAATAAATATCTGTTAGACATTTAAAAAAATAATCCCAAATCATAGAAAATGCAGTCAATGCCAACAAGAACATTAGTGCTGCCGTACTGCACAATTAATCATACACTCAAATATTCAAAATAAATGTTATCATGTGAGTCCCTTCACCAGAACTTAAACATGCCAACTTTTTTCATACACTCATGTTTAATCTGAACATTGATTGCTTTATAAACCTTGTTGTTGAGTCATTTTTCAGTCATGCCTGACTCTTTGTCACCCCATTTGGGGTTTTCTTGGCAAAGAAAGTAGTTTGCCATTCCCTTCTCCAGATCATTTTCCAGATGAGGAAACTGAAGCCAACAGGGTTAAGTGACTTGCACATGGTCATACAACTAGTGTCTGATGCCAGATTTGAGCTCACAAAGATGAGTCTTTCTGATTCCAAGCCCATTGCTCTATCTACTGTATCGCCTAGCTGCCCACAAATCTTAGGTCATCTTTAATTGTGCTAGAAATCCCGGGGGATTGGGAGGAGGAATGGAGAAAGTCACATGAATAAGGTCGCCTATTAGAACATAAGCCACTTGAGGAGAAGGATTGGCTTATTTGCCTTTCTTTCTATCTCTAGTGCTACACAGTGCCTGGCCTATGGTGAGTACTTAGTCAATGCTTGGTGACTGACTCAATTCTGGGAGAAGAAAGGAAAGAAAAGAAGAACCAAGAGGGGGGAAAATGGAAGAGATGATTGTTTTCCCTAGGTTCTAACAGTGAGGGCAGCCAGGAAGCATCAACTCCATCCTCTCCGGGTCCCATATCTCAGAGTGCCTGGGCAGGATCATGGTTTTGTTCCAAAAGAAAGACCTTTATTGGCCACAGAGGCGCTTCATCCATAATGTATGTGCCTATAGTAGGGGGAGCAGCCTCAACCCAGAAGCAGCTCAGAAAGATAATGAGAAACCATGGAAAGTGGCATATTGCTCAGATATGAAACAGGGCTGGGTTTTTTTTTCAAATTCAATCAGTTCATCCAATAGGGACCGCCCCCATATTGCATCCTCTGAACCAGAAACCCAGGGGATGTGGAAAGGGAAGTGATACAGTGAATTTCAGGAGATAACAAGGAAGTATCTGTTGTATGGGGAGAAGCGTAGGAAGATTCTTTGAAAATAAACAGAATCAAATAAATATAGGGGCACATAAACCAAGAGAATATACACAGTGATCACAATAATAAAGGGGGAAAAAACTAAAGAACATCAGAACTCAGATCAATGCCATAGTCATGCAGTCAATCAATCAATACATATTTGTTAAGCACCTACTATGTGCCAGGCATTGTGCTAAGTGCCAGGCATACAAAAAAAAGGCAAAAAGCAGTTTCTTCCCTCAAGGAATTTACAATATAGTGGGAAAGATAACATGCAAACAAATGTATATAAAGCAAGCTACATACAAGATGAATGAGAAATTATTGACAAAGAGAAGGCACTGGAATTAAGAGGGGTGGGAAAAGGCTTCCTGTAGAATGTGGGATTTTAGCTGAGACTTAAAAGAAGCTAAGGTTAGAATTAGGGAGCTGGTGAAGAGCAGGTATAGAATGAGGCATACACTGACATAGGCAAAGTGAACATTTTGATTGGTTTTACTGAACTTCTTTGTTATAATACTGACTAGCATTTATATAGCATTTTAAAATTTGTAAAGTGCTTTTCAAATCTAATTTCATCATCACAACAACTCTGAGAGATTCTATTTCACAGATGAGGAAACTGAGAAAGACAGAGTTTAAATGACTTGTCTGTCTGAGGCTGGATTTCATCTCAGGTTTTTCCAACCCTAAGTCCAGCACTCTATCCACTGTGCCACCTAGCTGCATGGTTCTACTGGAAGGGGAGTTTACTGGGAATCAACAGCAATGTTAAAGCATCAATAACTGGTTTTCACACTTGTAAGATCATAGAGTCAGAGGATTCTGAGATGGTCACACAGTTAGTTTGTAGCAGAGCTGGGGCTTAGACTCCCAATCAGGTGTTTTGTTTTTTTCTCTTTCACTATACCCTACTACTTCTCATCATAATATTTATCTTCCTGCAATATTATGTGCCCTGATGTCCTTTGGAACTTCCTGGCCATGGCTCAAAATTAATTAAAAAGTCATGCTGTAAGCCCCCTGTAAGGGTATTCTCTCGGTCAGGACATTATTTGCATTTATTCACATTTTTCTCGTATCTCTGGCTGTGTGATCCTGGGCAAATCACATATCTTCTCAATTCTCTAGCTAACTCTCTGAGACTTTTATAGTTGTCGTTCAGTCGTTTCAGTCATGTCCAATGCTTCATGACTCCATTTGGGGTTTTCTTGGCAAAAATACTGGAGTGGTTTGCTATTTCCTTCTCCAGCTCATTTTGCAGATGAGGAAACTGAGGCAAACAGGGTTAAGCGACCTGCCCAGGTCACACAGCTAGTAAGTGTCTGAGGTTGGACTTGAACTCAGGTCTTCGTGACTACAATTCCTGTGCTCTATCCTCTGAGCCATCTAGCTGCTCTCTAGGACTTCTAGTTACAGAGAAAATGCTGGCTGTCGTTAGTGGAAGGGGTTTCCCTATCTGGAAATTCTTTATGACAGCAAAATGATGTGTCTGGTCCCTTACTATGATCTCATTAATATCCCACAGAGGCTACTGAGGTAGTGAATGCAGTTCTGGGTTTAGGATTAAGAAGATCTGGATTCAAAAGCTGCTTCCGACGCTGGTTTTGTAAGCTCTGAGAAAACAACATCCTTCAAGTTGAATTGACATGGGTGATTAGCGACAGAGATGAAATTCAAAGAGGCCTTCTGATTCCAGATTCAGTGTCCTTTCCATGGCTCTGGCTTGTCTTGGGCAGTGGGCACAAAAGCTCAAGGCTGGAGAAAGCAAAATCTCAAGTGAGGCTTTCTTTTTTCCAAAAGAATCCTAATTGCTCCAACACTGCCCTTCCCGCCTCTAACTCAAGACCTCGAGATGCATATCGTAAATTCTCTGACACATCCAATGCTTTTCACAGTAGCGGCCACCCACACCCTCTTCTACAGTCCTGGAGGGCAGTCCATGTGACTTCCACCTTATTTCTACCTCGGGTGATGAAGATTCCCTCTAAGCGGTATGTCAGTGGATGATGTCTCTAAAGTTATTATTATATTTTTTTCTTATTAAAATTATCTAAGGTTGCTACCACATTTATATTAATATCTCTGTGTGTATTATACAGGTGGAAAGGCAGCACATTGGATAGTCATCCTTAGAATAAGGAAGACCTAAATTCGAGACCTGCCGCTGATGCTTATTAACTGTGAGACCCCAGACAAGTCACATGAAGTCTCAGAACCCCATGCAATTTTTTTAAGACCACAAGATACAAAGCAGGTGCTGATGTGCATGATAGATGGGGTTTTCTTGCCAAAAGCTCCCTACATCAATCGAGTCTAGGCCTCCTACCCCCAAAATATTTATAGGGGCACGAATTCAAATACTCAAAAACACACAAATGCATAATTGTCTCTTACCAGGAGATATGAAGGTCACATCTTTAGTAACCTCTACTAAAGTCCCATAATGCCTTTTCATGGCTCTCACAGGTTGTAAGTCTTCACTCATGATGCCACGAAAGTGTATCTGTTTCTCTGAGAATGACACTGGCTAATGTGAGAAAGGCTCATTTCCTGGTAGGCGATAAGATAATGAATATTTTGTCCATAACAACTTTCTAAGACACTCTCTCCTAAGATATAGAGGGACTGTGGACTTCACTAATGAGATGCCCACATTCCCAGAATGCCAGTTGCTTGGCCTGCCAAAATGAAGCATTTTTAACAAAGGTTATTGGAAATTCCAATTGGTAATTTCAATATCTCCACTGGGCAAGTGGGTCTCACACCATTATTCCAGGTCCTTTTGTGTCTGAGATTTATTCATTCTCCAGTCCCAGCTCTGCGACATGCAATTCAACAGTAAGTCAATAAGTCTGGTGAATTTGAGCCTATCTTTAAAATACTTTATTGCAGAAACATGAGCAAAAATGTTGCCAAGTTCATATTGCAGAAACCATGAGTCTCCCATATTCAGAGACAGTAATGGGGGTCTATCGTAATGCCTACATTACTAAATGGCTAAAGTAGTATCTATGAAACATGAAAATTCACTTTTACTATCGACTCCCCCTCAAACAATCTGCTTACGTCAACTCCTTCTAAATTTTTAAAAACCTTTTCCCAAGAGAAACCTATGAGCTTTGCCTGTGGTCCTGTCTGAGAAGGTGAGAGAATAAACATTTATGATCTCCCCTCTTCAAAGGTAAAATTGAAGGAGCTAGACCAGTAAAAGTCAAAAGAAAAAGGGCACACTGACTCCAAAAGAAATCTTAAAGGTTTCAAGATATTTGTGAGAGTTTTTTCTTCCAGATTATATAAATATTATTAGCTTATATTATTACCCCAAGGCCTTTATAGAGTTTATTTTTTGAAATTCAATTTAATAAAAAAAGAGACAGTCAACACCTAGGGGCAAAGCACTGTGATAGTCACTGGGGATTCAAAGACAAATGAGAACAGTCCCTGACCTGAAGGAGCTTACTTTCTACTGGAGAGATCCAACATGGCAGCAGACTGGTAGAGGCAAAGTCAGCACAAAGTGATTTCTCTTTATTTTAAAACATTTTTAGTGCTTTTTTTGTTTTTATATCACCTTCATTTCCAAAGATATTTTTCCCTTTCCTCTCCCCAGCATGCCATCCATTGTAACAAAGAAAAGAGATGAAGACAGAGAGGAAAAACCTATAGACATCAACAGAGTTTGACAATGTATGTCAGATAACATATATCCATATCCATAGTCCTTCGCCTTTGCAAAGAAAGAAAAGAGGACAGTTTTTTCATTTCTTCTTGAGGGATAACCTTAATCTTTATAATTACACAGCATTCAATATGGAGTTCTGTTGGGAGAGGAGATTGTTTTTGTTTTTGTAGCTCTTTCGTGTAGTCACTGTATGTTTTTGCTAGTCCTGTTTACATCATGCAAAATAAATTCATATATCTTCCCACACATATCTGAATCTTTCATATTCATCATTTCTTACTTTAAATGTTCTCTAATGGGTGGGTATCAGCTTAATAAAAATAAGGAAGGAAAGAGAGAGAGAGACAGAGAGAGAGAGAGACAGAGAGAGACAGAGAGAGAGAGAGAGAGAGAGAGAGAGAGAGAGAGGAGAGAGAGAGAGAGAGAGAGAGAGGGAGAGAGAGAGAGAGAGAGAGATCAGTTCATTGCTAGGAGGATCAGAAGCGACCTTATGTAGGAGATCACTGCTGAGTTATATTTTGAAAAGTTAGGGATTCTCAGAGTTGAGGAAGAAGTGTCTTCTAGACAATGGAGACCGCTGGCACAAAAGGTGAGAGATGAAAAGCTATTGGACAGTTTGACAGAAACAAAGAGTACATGCAGTATCATGAAATAAGACTGAAAAGGTAGGTTGGAGCAAAATTGGGGAGGGCTTTAACTGACAAGATGAGGATCTTGATTTGATTGTAAATACAATAGGAAGCCAAAATTTTTTGATCAGTGGAATGGCACAGTATTGTTGAAAAGACCTGACTCAGCTCAGTCTCCAGATAGTTTAGATCCAATATTGGAATGAAATCGAACACACCTAGACCTGACAGTTAGCAAAAAGATATTTCCTTATCCATATAAGGGAAAGGATAGCCAGTGAGGATATAACATTGCTTCAGCTGAGAACAGCTGCTCTGACTGGCTCATGGATTTGCATGGACAAGCATCACAGAGGAATTGGAGCACTTCTTGGCTTTTTGTACTCGGGTGACCAAGAAGCAATGTCAATGGCCCCAAACTTTAGCCTCCTGAGCCAGCTGAGTCTCAAAGTTAGTTTCAATACCTTTTAAAGAAAGGAACCAGCCCAGTCCACATGAGGTACTAAGTGGGGTGGTAGAGTGTTGTTGTAGATATTCGTCCTACTACTCATGGCACGATCTCTGGCTTAGACAAGTATTTGGTAGCTATCTGAAGTGGGGGATTAGAGCAGGGAGAGACTGGAAACAGGGAATCAATTAGGAGGTAATTGCAATAGCCCAGGCGAAAGGTGATAAGAGCCTGAACTAACGTATTTCACTAGCTATCTGATAGCAGAGGGTGGATGTCAGAATCAAGGGAAGACTTATATGAACTGATCCAGAATAAAGTAAGCAGATAACAGAAAAATAATATATTAAATATATTAAAGGCATGTTTTGCCCATGTAAGTTATGTGTGTCCACTTGGGTCTGTCCAGATGTGACACACAGAGAGGCGTGGGTCTCTGTGGAGAAGACTCCACTCACCCTTCTCCAAAGGAGAATTTGATTCCTACCAAGAGGGGAAGCAGGAGATTGGGGCAAGAGGCTGGCAACTCTGCTCTCCATAGAGTAAGGCACCAAGTTAGAATTATTTCTATCTGCCATCACCCCTAAATATGGTTAGGCTAATGAAGATCACTTTTAAGTTCAAACTGAGCTCCTGATCACTCTCCCTTAATGGGAAGGGAGTGCTCCTAACTACATAGCCAAGATTTGACTCCCTTTGTAGCAAATACCAGTGCCACAATGAACCCAAAAACCAAACAGCAAATACATTTCTTTATCCAAGCCAATAGCAAATAGAAATCAGAGAAAATATACATATAAGAACGTACCGGAAAAGAGAGGATGAATGAGCTCTCCCATCGAGAGTGGGATATCTCAGTTCAGCCAAGAGAGAGTCCCAGATCTCACTCAAGGGGACATTCCCTGAAGTGTCTAGTGTAGCAAACTGGGCATTGGGGCATTATCCAGGGCCAGCTCTTCTTTTCCCATAGTCTCTCTCTCCCTTCAGGGACCTGAAGAGAATCTGTAACTGCATGTCTTCTTTCTCAAAGCTGGAGGCCAAAAAGACTAGGATAGCTTTTCTCTTAAACTCTACCAAGGAGGGTAGTATTATACAAATGAGTTTTGAGTGGAGCCTTACACTCATATAATGACTATAGCGGAAATGGAAAAAAAAGAAAAAAAATGAAACCTCTACAGTCATCCCTTCCACATCACAACTTTCCCCATCAGGGTTTTGATATAGTGCAAGTTGGCACAGGAAATTACTAAAAATGGTAATATGGGGGGAATTCTGTGGAAGCTGCAGACCATGCATGAAGGCCAGCAGATAGCATAGCTTTGACCTACATAGGGTCTATGACCAAATACTTAACCCAAATTTTACAATAAGGTAAACTGTAAACACCTTATAAAAGAAAAAGAAAAAATCCAGACTTCTCTGGTACTAAGGGAAGGCCAAAAAACATTATGCGGATTTTCCAGATTGCACAGGTACTAACTTACCCCTGCTATGTGGAAGGGATAAATGTAATTCTTTTTTTCCACTTTCATTATTATGCTTGTTTGCTGAGGATGGTTTGAGGAGAGAGGGAAGAATAATATACTGAAGATGGTATAAAGACTAAAGATATCTATACAAATAAAAATCTAAGTGGATGGATCTGAGTGCCAACATGCACCCTAAGCATGCCCACCGTTTATTTCTCCCATGTGTAGCTACAGCTGCATGAAATCCCCCCAAAATATTGCTTCTGGATTTCAGAATCAGTGCCGTCTTCAGCCTGACAATTTCACCCTTAGCCTTCAATGACCCCGGGTTCCCACTCAGTGGCTCCCTCTAATGCTGTTTGTGCTCCAAACTTCTCACCTTTCCACTCATTTAAAAATTCATTTTTTCCTCCTGGTGTTTTCCTTAGGAAACTTCTCACTCAGTACACGAAAAGGAGAAATGGGCCCAAGCCCAGGAGTGAAACACAAGCCCTCCTCTCCGCCCCCAACCCTAACTCCCAAACCAAAGAGGTTCTTGATGGATTCCAGCCAAATCAAGTTTGGTGGCACAATTCAAACAACCTCGAAGTCAGATTTCAGCAGAAAGTGGATGTTTGTCGTGTTTAGGGATGACAGAACACAGAAAAAATGAAGGGGAGTGAGAAAGATTTATATTGTTTATTGTATTTGGTGGGGATAATACTGGATTCCATCAGACATGAGAACAGTAATAACAAAGAATGATAAAAATGAAAAAGATAAGAATTAAAGAGTAATAATGATAACAGACAACATGGCGTAACAATATCCATGCATTTATTAAATACCCACTGTATGCTAGGTTCCAGGGATACAAAAATAAAAATGAAGCCCTCTCTGCCCTCAAGAAGCTTCTGTTCTAGAGATGGGGACAATCTAAGGGAATATCTAAGCAGACAGGAAAACACAATGGACTTAGTGTTGAGAGAGAGAGGGTTTGAATCCCTTCCGTGACACCCATCAGCTGGGTGATGCTGGACAAATAATCTCTGTGAATATCTCTTTCCCTGCTGGTGGAATATTATGTGCAGTCCTGAGGATCGGTATGAAGCTCAGATGAGATAATGTGTGAGAAATACTTTGCAAATTTTAAAGAGCTGTAGAAATGTAACATGATCATAACTAACATTTCTTTTTTATTTTTATTTTTGGAGGGGGGAAGGTAGGGAAATTGGGGTTAAGTGACTTGCCCAAGGTCACACAGCTAGTAAGTGTGTCAAGTGTCTGAGGCTGGATTTGAACTCAGGTCCTCCTGACTCCAGGGCCAGTGTTCTACTCACTGCGCCACCTAGCTGCCCCATAACTAACACTTCTAAAAGCACTTTACAAGGACTATTTCACTCTCACAACCACACTGGGAGGTAGTTGCTGTTATTATCCTTGTTTTACAATGGGAGAAACTGAGGCAGACGCGTTAAGTGACTTGCCTAGGGTCACACAGCTAGTACGTATCTGCGGCTGGATTTGAAGTCGGAGTCTTTCTGACTCAGGACTGCATCTGTGGTATCCCCTCACTATTAAGAACAGCCAACACTCATATAGTACTCACTTGATTTCTCACAACAACCCTGGGAGGTAGGTGTTATTATTGTGCCCATTTTCCAGATGAGGAAAGACTTATCCAGTTACAGGTAGTAAGTGTCTAAGGCAGGATATGAACTCAGATCTCCCTGTCTCCAAATGTGACATTCTATCCCAGCCACCTGCTTATCATTCCAGTGAAAACGCATTCATTCTGGTCACACTAATTCATAATTCGCGGTTGGAATTTTCATCTCTATTTAACCTATGAAAAGAGTTTGCTAAGAAAGTTAATAGTGAAATCAAGATTTTAAAGAGCATACTTGACCTACAAAAGCTAAGAATTTTGGTGGAGTCAGGAGGAACTGAGTTCAAATCCGGCTTCAGATATTTGACACTTACTAGCTGTGTGACCCTGGGCAAGTCACTTAACCCTGATTGCCTCAGCAAAGGAAAAACAACTGTTAAGAGTTTGGGGTTCTTCAGGACGTTAGTAGTGGGTAACTGAATGTAAAAAAGCCTTTTCTGCAGTCAGGACATCCTTCATTGAATTGGACCAGGCCTAGTCATACCTTCACTTTGCAACACTTTTTTTTCTGATACTTGTTTCAGCTGGAAGTGATCCAGAAAGATACGAACCTCCTCCTATGGCTCGTATAAAAAGAATGGCCAACCCAGAGAAGTCAAATAAATAAATAAAGGCGCTACTCAGATGATTTTTTTCCCCAAAGCTTTTCACAGTTGCTCCTTAGTAGGCTCTGAATGAAACCTGGAGAACAGAAACTATTAAGTTTGCTGGTAAACGATAAAGTTGTCATTGATTCAGATGGGCCTTAGCCCATTAGTATGAATAAGTGATATTTCACTATAAATATAATTCAGTGGACCCCAAATGCTAAAAGTTCTTAATTTGAGCCACTCTTGGCTTACCACGATTTGCATTTCTCATCAATCCTTCAAGAGCAGAGCTCAGGCTTCCTGGGAGTGGCGTGTTTATACCAACCACCCTTTTCCTTGTTCTAACCAAGGCAAGAAGCTGCCCAGACTGAGGTCACTTGGGCCACTGATGAATAGGACACTGAGACAGAGGACCTGGCTTTAAGAGCTGGCTCTGCCATTGAGGCAGGTAATCAAGCTTTTCTGGAGATCTCAGTTTCCCCTCCAGGAAAACAGAGAACAGGAGTGTTTGGACTAAATATTCTCCAAGAAGCCATACACTGCTAACAGCCTATAGTTCTGGAGTGCTCGGCTTCAAGAGAAAGCTGTATCTACAACAGAAAGACAATATACCCATCCACATGCCCAGGAATCAGCCATATGTGTACCAGCTGCTGGCAATTCAAATTCAACCCTCCTCTCCCAGCTACATATTTTACCCACACTTAGAATTCTCCTGGACTTCAGTAGGAAGTTCACAGAAAAGCCTGGCCCTCCAAAAAATCTCTGTAATCTGAAATTAATAATAAATGGGTAAGTCAACCCTAAACTTCTAGCACTCATTGGCAGAGAGAGAGAGAGAGAGAGAGAGAGAGAGAGAGAGAGAGAGAGAGAGAGAGCGAGGGAGGGAGGGAGGGAGGGAGGGAGAGAGAGAGAGAGAGAGAGAGAGAGAGAGAGCACTATTCTCTGAACTAAACCACAGAGAAGCCACTCTTGGCTCACCATAATTCGCATTCATGCCAATCCCTCAGAAGCAAAGCTAGGGCTTCCTGGGAGGTGTGTACTCATGCCTTCTTTCCCATTATTTTATCTGACACAAGGAGCTACCCAGACTGTAAAGAATCGAGATACAAGGGAACACAAGAAGAGATACCACCAATCCTTCCATTGACTATTTCTCCATGGTTAGCCTAGATCGATAATCTGTCTACAACTTCCGAGTGCCAGGGTTTGCGTGGGGGCTGGCCAAGAAGGCATCCATTCAGGTGAGTTTTGAGCCTGGTCCTTTAAAACTGTACAGAGACTTTCAATAACCTCTACACGATAAGTAAGGCTGGTTTTTGGTTTTTTTACATTATTATGTTTTTGGTTTGGGGGTTTGTTTTGTTTTGTTTTTCCCAGATGTTCCCTTGTCAAAAACTCTTGGATGCCTAATTCTTTTTTCTTCGGGGACTATGGGGTTGTGCCCTTAAAAATAATTTGCTTAATGCAGAATTTTAAAAGGATGTCCTCAAGATTTTCATAA